>NC_140168.1:2361250-2381250 GCF_963971535.1 Notolepis coatsorum
AGTAATGATTATATTTAGAGATATATATATTTTTTTGGATCCACTTTTTCTCCCATTTTCTATATTTTCTCCCATCCCAATTTCATATCATCCAATTCAACCCTCCCCTGTCACGAACGCTGTTTCTTGCCTCCCACAAGCCGGCTGCAATGTGGACTAAGTCATACATAGCACAAGTCCCCTCCGGTACTTGAGGTAACAGCAGTCGCATCTTTTCACCTGCGCAGCTCGATCTCTCAGTGGCGAGGAGTAACGCGTGGGAGGCTCACGCTGCCCCCGACACTTCCTGATTCTACTGCGCAGGCGCACCAACCGACCTGTAGGAGTCGCTGTCCACAACGCCCGATCCCCACCCATCAGTTTCCCACCCCCTAATACGGCCAATGTGTATTAGTACGGACGACCAGCTAAACTGAAAGCAAATGTGGAGCGCTGGGCTTGAACTGACGAGCCCAGCGTCTCCAGCATTTCGTGGCGAGCGCCTTGCCCACTACGCCACGTAGCCGCCCGTTTAGAGATATATTTTAAGCAGTTCCTCTTTCAGTGATTTTTTTTTAAATGTTTTGAAGGATTTAGACAGTTCCAGACTCTCGTCGAGCTCGCTCCAGATCTGCGGGCCCCTGCATGCTATACTTAGGCAGAAACATTTGAGTTGTCTCGTCTTGCCGAAGATAAGATGCCTATTTCCGAATGCAACACAAGAAGGCGAAGGGTAAAGGAGGAAAGAGGTTCAAGGAGGGTCTCTGAACCCATGTCGCACATTTTTGCTTTAGTTAGTATTTTCTATTTAAATGTTTGGGGTATGACAATTGTTTTATGTTTTTTCACTTTATTATTTATGTCTGTGGAATTTTTGCTTAAGTCAGTATTTTTTATTTTTGTTTTTGGGTATTACATTTTTCTTTATTGTTTATGTCTGTTTAACGGTGTTGTACATTATGTCTTTGTATTATGTACCTGGAAGACCGACTGATATGTAAATAATATTCAAGGATGATGTTGTTTGTATGCTTGTAAACCAAAAATGCAAATAAAAATTGAGTTTAAAAAAAATATATATAGATGCCTATTCCTTGTGTTGTGGATGACGTGCAGCGGACGGCAGACCGGGACAACGAGCTCAGACCGTCTGTGATTCATGTTGTTGACAACTTGATACATAATTGGTGCGTTTGGATGAATGTTAAACTCAGCGAGCCTCAGGAGACCAAAGCGATGGAACAAAGGGCATACTGTACTCGTGCTGCATGATGACACAATACATCACAATCCATACTTCTGACTGTATAGTACAGTAAGCGTCCTCTGGAGGAAACTGAACTCACAGAGAGGCCGATGAAGAGGGTGGTCTTCTTGCCCAGTCTCCCCAGAACAACCTGCCACAAGGGGACGGACAGCGTGCCCGCCACCTGGTGGACGAAGACAGAGAATAAAGACACGTCAAGGGCACAGACAGACAGCATGCCCAGTGCCACCTGGACGAAGAGAAGACAGAGAATAAAGACACGTCGAGGGGACAGACAGACAGCGTGCCCAGTGCCACCTGGACGAAGAGAAGACAGAGAATAAAGACACGTCGAGGGGACAGACAGACAGCGTGCCCAGTGCCACCTGGACGAAGAGAAGACAGAGAATAAAGACACGTCGAGGGGACAGACAGACAGCGTGCCCAGTGCCACCTGGAGGAAGAAGACAGAGAATAAAGACACGTCGAGGGGACAGACAGACAGCGTGCCCAGTGCCACCTGGACGAAGAAGACAGAGGAGAATAAAGACACGTCGAGGGGACAGACAGACAGCGTGCCCAGTGCCACCTGGACGAAGACAGAGAATAAAGACACATCGAGGGGACAGACAGACAGCGTGCCCAGTGCCACCTGGAGGAAGAAGACAGAGAATAAAGACACGTCGAGGGGACAGACAGACAGCGTGCCCAGTGCCACCTGGACGAAGAAGACAGAGAATAAAGACACATCGAGGGGACAGACAGACAGCGTGCCCAGTGCCACCTGGACGAAGAAGACAGAGGATAAAGACACGTCGAGGGGACAGACAGACAGCGTGCCCAGTGCCACCTGGACGAAGAAGACAGAGGAGAATAAAGACACGTCGAGGGGACAGACAGACAGCGTGCCCAGTGCCACCTGGAGGAAGAAGACAGAGAATAAAGACACATCGAGGGCACAGACAGACAGCGTGCCCAGTGCCACCTGGAGGAAGAAGACAGAGAATAAAGACACATCGAGGGCACAGACAGACAGCGTGCCCAGTGCCACCTGGAGGAAGAAGACAGAGAATAAAGACACATCGAGGGGACAGACAGACAGCGTGCCCAGTGCCACCTGGAGGAAGAAGACAGAGAATAAAGACACGTCGAGGGGACAGACAGACAGCGTGCCCAGTGCCACCTGGAGGAAGAAGACAGAGAATAAAGACACATCGAGGGGACAGACAGACAGCGTGCCCAGTGCCACCTGGAGGAAGAAGACAGAGAATAAAGACACATCGAGGGCACAGACAGACAGCGTGCCCAGTGCCACCTGGAGGAAGAAGACAGAGAATAAAGACACATCGAGGGGACAGACAGACAGCGTGCCCAGTGCCACCTGGAGGAAGAAGACAGAGAATAAAGACACGTCGAGGGGACAGACAGACAGCGTGCCCAGTGCCACCTGGACGAAGAGAAGACAGAGAATAAAGACACATCGAGGGGACAGACAGACAGCGTGCCCAGTGCCACCTGGACGAAGAAGAAGACAGAGAATAAAGACACGTCGAGGGGACAGACAGACAGCGTGCCCAGTGCCACCTGGACGAGGAAGACAGAGGAGAATAAAGACACATCGAGGGGACAGACAGACAGCGTGCCCAGTGCCACCTGGACGAAGAGAAGACAGAGAATAAAGACACGTCGAGGGGACAGACAGACAGCGTGCCCAGTGCCACCTGGACGAAGAAGACAGAGAATAAAGACACATCAAGGGGACACTGACCTGCCTCCTCCTCCTGTAAATGTAGACCAGCTGAGAATCAGGTATACCCTGAGACAAAAACTAAAGACTAAAACAAAAACGCAAAAAAAGAACGAACTAGAACGAAAACGAAAAAAATAAAACGCAAAAAAAAGAACGAACTAAAACGAAAACGCAAAAAGAAACGCAAAAAAAATTCCGAACTAAAACGAAAACGCAAAAAAAAGAACGCAAAAAAAGAACGCAAAAAATTTACGAACTAAAACGAAGAAAAAAAAGAAAAAAAATTAACGAACAAAAAAAAACACAAAAAAAGAACGAACTAAAACAAAAACGAAAAAAATAAAACGCAAAAAAAAGAACGAACTAAAACGAAAACGCAAAAAATACGCAAAAAAAAGAACAAACTAAAACGAAAACGCAAAAAAACGAACGAAAAAAACGAACGCAAAAAAAGAACGCAAAAAATGTACGAACTAAAACAAAAAAAAACAAAAAAAAACGAACGACACATCGAGGGGACAGACAGACAGCGTGCCCAGTGCCACCTGGACGAAGAAGACAGAGAATAAAGACACGTCGAGGGGACAGACAGACAGCGTGCCCAGTGCCACCTGGACGAAGAAGACAGAGAATAAAGACACGTCGAGGGGACAGACAGACAGCGTGCCCAGTGCCACCTGGTGGACGAAGAAGACAGAGAATAAAGACACATCGAGGGGACAGACAGACAGCGTGCCCAGTGCCACCTGGACGAGGAAGACAGAGAATAAAGACACATCAAGGGGACAGACAGACAGCGTGCCCAGTGCCACCTGGACGAAGAAGACAGAGAATAAAGACACGTCGAGGGCACAGACAGACAGCGTGCCCAGTGCCACCTGGACGAGGAAGACAGAGAATAAAGACACGTCGAGGGGACAGACAGACAGCGTGCCCAGTGCCACCTGGAGGAAGAAGACAGAGAATAAAGACACATCAAGGGGACAGACAGACAGCGTGCCCAGTGCCACCTGGAGGAAGAAGACAGAGGAGAATAAAGACACATCGAGGGCACAGACAGACAGCGTGCCCAGTGCCACCTGGAGGAAGAAGACAGAGAATAAAGACACGTCGAGGGGACAGACAGACAGCGTGCCCAGTGCCACCTGGACGAAGAAGACAGAGAATAAAGACACGTCGAGGGGACAGACAGACAGCGTGCCCAGTGCCACCTGGACGAAGAAGAAGACAGAGAATAAAGACACGTCGAGGGGACAGACAGACAGCGTGCCCAGTGCCACCTGGACGAAGAAGACAGAGAATAAAGACACATCAAGGGGACAGACAGACAGCGTGCCCAGTGCCACCTGGACGAAGAGAAGACAGAGGAGAATAAAGACACGTCGAGGGGACAGACAGACAGCGTGCCCAGTGCCACCTGGTGGACGAAGACAGAGAATAAAGACACATCAAGGAGACAGACAGACAGCGTGCCCAGTGCCACCTGGAGGAAGAGAAGACAGAGGAGAATAAAGACACATCAAGGGGACAGACAGACAGCGTGCCCAGTGCCACCTGGACGAAGAAGACAGAGGAGAATAAAGACACATCTGGGGACAGACAGACAGCGTGCCCAGTGCCACCTGGAGGAAGAAGACAGAGGATAAAGACACGTCGAGGGGACAGACAGACAGCGTGCCCAGTGCCACCTGGACGAAGAAGACAGAGAATAAAGACACGTCGAGGGGACAGACAGACAGCGTGCCCAGTGCCACCTGGAGGAAGAAGAAGACAGAGAATAAAGACACGTCGAGGGGACAGACAGACAGCGTGCCCAGTGCCACCTGGAGGAAGAAGAAGACAGAGAATAAAGACACGTCGAGGGGACAGACAGACAGCGTGCCCAGTGCCACCTGGAGGAAGAAGACAGAGAATAAAGACACATCAAGAGGACACTGACTTGCCTCCCCCTCCTCCTGTAAATGTAGACCAGCTGAGAACCAGGTATACCCTGAGACAAAAACTAAAGACTAAAACTAAAAAGCAAAAAAAGAACGAACTAAAACGAAAATAATAAAACGCAAAAAAAAGAACGAACTAAAACAAAAACGCAAAAAAAAGAACGAACTAAAACGAAAACGCAAAAAAACTAACGCAAAAAAAGAATGCAAAAAATGTACAAACCAAAAAAACCAAAAAAAACAAAAAAAAACGAACGAAAAAAAAAAAAAAACGAACTAACTAAAACAAAAAAAGAACCAACTAAAACGAAAAAGAAAAAAATAAAACGCAAAAAAAGAACGAACTAAAACGAAAACGCAAAAAAATAACAAACTAAAACGAAAACACAAAAAAACGCAAAAAAAGAACAAACTAAAACGAAAACGAAAAAAAAAAAAAAAAAAAAAAACGCAAAAAAAGAACACAAAAAATTTACGAACTAAAAATAAAAAAAAAAAAAAAAAAAAAAAAAAGACAGACAGACAGCGTGCCCAGTGCCACCTGGACGAAGAAGACAGAGGAGAATAAAGACACATCGAGGGGACAGACAGACAGCGTGCCCAGTGCCACCTGGAGGAAGAAGAAGACAGAGAATAAAGACACGTCAAGGAGGACAGACAGACAGCGTGCCCAGTGCCACCTGGAGGAAGAAGACAGAGAATAAAGACACGTCGAGGGGACAGACAGACAGCGTGCCCAGTGCCACCTGGACGAAGAAGACAGAGAATAAAGACACGTCGAGGGGACAGACAGACAGCGTGCCCAGTGCCACCTGGAGGAAGAAGAAGACAGAGAATAAAGACACGTCGAGGGGACAGACAGACAGCGTGCCCAGTGCCACCTGGTGGACGAAGACAGAGAATAAAGACACGTCGAGGGGACAGACAGACAGCGTGCCCAGTGCCACCTGGACGAAGAAGAAGACAGAGAATAAAGACACATCAAGGGGACACTGACCTGCCTCCTCCTCCTGTAAATGTAGACCAGCTGAGAATCAGGTATACCCTGAGACAAAAACTAAAGACTAAAACAAAAACGCAAAAAAGAACGAACTAGAACGAAAACGAAAAAAATAAAACTCAAAAAAATAACAAACTAAAAAAAAAAAAAAAAAACGACCGCAAAAAAAGAATGCAAAAAATTTACGAACTAAAAAAAAAAAAGGAAAAAAAAAAGAAAAAAAAAAAACGAACTAAAACAAAAACACAAAAAAACGAATGAAAAAAAACGAACGCAAAAAAAGAACGCAAAAAATTTACGAACTAAAAAAAACCCAAAAAAACAAACAAAAAAACAAAAAAAAACAACGAACTAAAACTAAAACGACATTTTTTTACAGACGGACAGCGTGCCCAGTGCCACCTGGAGGAAGAAGACAGAGAATAAAGACACGTCGAGGGGACAGACAGACAGCGTGCCCAGTGCCTCCTGGACGAAGAAGACAGAGAATAAAGACACGTCGAGGGGACAGACAGACAGCGTGCCCAGTGCCACCTGGTGGACGAAGAAGACAGAGGATAAAGACACGTCGAGGGGACAGACAGACAGCGTGCCCAGTGCCACCTGGAGGAAGAAGACAGAGAATAAAGACACGTCGAGGGGACAGACAGACAGCGTGCCCAGTGCCACCTGGACGAAGAAGACAGAGGATAAAGACACGTCGAGGGGACAGACAGACAGCGTGCCCAGTGCCACCTGGTGGACGAAGAAGACAGAGGATAAAGACACGTCGAGGGGACAGACAGACAGCGTGCCCAGTGCCACCTGGACGAAGACAGAGAATAAAGACACATCAAGAGGACACTGACTTGCCTCCCCCTCCTCCTGTAAATGTAGACCAGCTGAGAACCAGGTATACCCTGAGACAAAAACTAAAGACTAAAACAAAAACGCAAAAAAGAACGAACTAAAACGAAAATAATAAAACGCAAAAAAAAGAACGAACTAAAACGAAAACGCAAAAAAAGAACGAACTAAAACGAAAACGCAAAAAAACTAACGCAAAAAAAGAATGCAAAAAATGTACGAACTAAAACGAAAAAAAAAAATAAATAAATAAAAAAAAATAACGAACTAAAAAAAAATAAAAAAAAATAAAAAAAAAACGAACGAACTAAAACAAAAAAAAGAACGAACTAAAACGAAAAAGAAAAAAATTAAACGCAAAAAAAGAACGAACTAAAACGAAAACGCAAAAAAAACGCAGAAAAAAGAACAAACTAAAACGAAAAAGGCAAAAAAACGAACGCAAAAAATGTACGAACTAAAAAGAAAAAAGAAAAGAAAAAAAAAACGAACGAACTAAAACAAAAACACAAAAAAAGAACAAACTAAAACGAAAACACAAAAAAAGAACAAACTAAAACGAAAACGCAAAAAAAAAATAAAAAAATGCAAAAAAAGAACGCAAAAAATTTACGAACTAAAACAAAAACACAAAAAAAGACAGACAGACAGCGTGCCCAGTGCCACCTGGACGAGGACAGAGAATAAAGACACGTCAAGGGGACAGACAGACAGCGTGCCCAGTGCCACCTGGACGAGGACAGAGAATAAAGACACGTCGAGGGGACAGACAGACAGCGTGCCCAGTGCCACCTGGAGGAAGAAGACAGAGAATAAAGACACGTCAAGGGGACAGACAGACAGCGTGCCCAGTGCCACCTGGACGAAGAAGACAGAGAATAAAGACACGTCGAGGGGACAGACAGACAGCGTGCCCAGTGCCACCTGGACGAAGAGAAGACAGAGAATAAAGACACGTCGAGGGGACAGACAGACAGCGTGCCCAGTGCCACCTGGACGAAGAAGACAGAGAATAAAGACACGTCAAGGGCACAGACAGACAGCGTGCCCAGTGCCACCTGGACGAAGAAGACAGAGAATAAAGACACGTCGAGGGGACAGACAGACAGCGTGCCCAGTGCCACCTGGTGGACGAAGAAGACAGAGAATAAAGACACGTCGAGGGGACAGACAGACAGCGTGCCCAGTGCCACCTGGACGAAGAAGACAGAGGATAAAGACACGTCGAGGGGACAGACAGACAGCGTGCCCAGTGCCACCTGGACGAAGAAGACAGAGAATAAAGACACGTCGAGGGGACAGACAGACAGCGTGCCCAGTGCCACCTGGACGAAGAGAAGACAGAGAATAAAGACACGTCGAGGGGACAGACAGACAGCGTGCCCAGTGCCACCTGGTGGACGAAGAAGACAGAGAATAAAGACACGTCGAGGGGACAGACAGACAGCGTGCCCAGTGCCACCTGGTGGACGAAGAAGACAGAGAATAAAGACACGTCGAGGGGACAGACAGACAGCGTGCCCAGTGCCACCTGGACGAAGAGAAGACAGAGAATAAAGACACGTCGAGGGGACAGACAGACAGCGTGCCCAGTGCCACCTGGACGAAGAGAAGACAGAGAATAAAGACACGTCGAGGGGACAGACAGACAGCGTGCCCAGTGCCACCTGGACGAAGAAGACAGAGGAGAATAAAGACACGTCGAGGGGACAGACAGACAGCGTGCCCAGTGCCACCTGGAGGAAGAAGACAGAGAATAAAGACACGTCGAGGGGACAGACAGACAGCGTGCCCAGTGCCACCTGGTGGACGAAGACAGAGAATAAAGACACATCAAGATTACAGCAATAAAACTACTTGAACCGTCTTTCCATAGTATGCACTCTGCCATAGGAGGCCGCGGACCCGGTATGGGCCAGTAGGGGGCCGTGGCCATACCTACGTTGGCGTGTTATCAAACATCAAACATTATGTAAAAATTCACAAATATGTCAGCAAATACATTTACGTTCTTAATGTATTGCACTTTTGCTTAGCGCTTCCCGGGCTAATTTCCACTATCTGTGTAAGTCTACGTACAGTACGTAGCTTATCACAAGCGACAAACTCTGTTTCCTAATGATTGATGGGCTATTGGAAGTTCTTGATCTTCTTTTTTTTTTATCCACTTTTTCTCCCATTTTTCTATATTTTTCTCCCATCCCAATTTCGTATCATCCAATTCAACCCTCCCCTGTCACGGATGCTGTTTCTTGCCTCCCACAAGCCGGCTGCAATGTGGACTAAGTCATACATAGCACGAGTCCCCTCCGGTACTTGAGGTAACAGCAGTCGCATCTTTTCACCTGCGCAGCTCGATCTCTCAGTGGCGAGGAGTAACGCGTGGGAGGCTCACGCTGCCCCCGACACTTCCTGATTCTACTGCGCAGGCGCACCAACCGACCTGTAGGAGTCGCTGTCCACAACGCCCGATCCCCACCCATCAGTTTCCCACCCCCTAATACGGCCAATGTGTATTAGTACGGACGACCAGCTAAACTGAAAGCAAATGTGGAGCGCTGGGCTTGAACTGACGAGCCCAGCGTCTCCAGCATTTCGTGGCGAGCGCCTTGCCCACTACGCCACGTAGCCGCCCGTTTAGAGATATATTTTAAGCAGTTCCTCTTTCAGTGATTTTTTTTTAAATGTTTTGAAGGATTTAGACAGTTCCAGACTCTCGTCGAGCTCGCTCCAGATCTGCGGGCCCCTGCATGCTATACTTAGGCAGAAACATTTGAGTTGTCTCGTCTTGCCGAAGATAAGATGCCTATTTCCGAATGCAACACAAGAAGGCGAAGGGTAAAGGAGGAAAGAGGTTCAAGGAGGGTCTCTGAACCCATGTCGCACATTTTTGCTTTAGTTAGTATTTTCTATTTAAATGTTTGGGGTATGACAATTGTTTTATGTTTTTTCACTTTATTATTTATGTCTGTGGAATTTTTGCTTAAGTCAGTATTTTTTATTTTTGTTTTTGGGTATTACATTTTTCTTTATTGTTTATGTCTGTTTAACGGTGTTGTACATTATGTCTTTGTATTATGTACCTGGAAGACCGACTGATATGTAAATAATATTCAAGGATGATGTTGTTTGTATGCTTGTAAACCAAAAATGCAAATAAAAATTGAGTTTAAAAAAAATATATATAGATGCCTATTCCTTGTGTTGTGGATGACGTGCAGCGGACGGCAGACCGGGACAACGAGCTCAGACCGTCTGTGATTCATGTTGTTGACAACTTGATACATAATTGGTGCGTTTGGATGAATGTTAAACTCAGCGAGCCTCAGGAGACCAAAGCGATGGAACAAAGGGCATACTGTACTCGTGCTGCATGATGACACAATACATCACAATCCATACTTCTGACTGTATAGTACAGTAAGCGTCCTCTGGAGGAAACTGAACTCACAGAGAGGCCGATGAAGAGGGTGGTCTTCTTGCCCAGTCTCCCCAGAACAACCTGCCACAAGGGGACGGACAGCGTGCCCGCCACCTGGTGGACGAAGACAGAGAATAAAGACACGTCAAGGGCACAGACAGACAGCATGCCCAGTGCCACCTGGACGAAGAGAAGACAGAGAATAAAGACACGTCGAGGGGACAGACAGACAGCGTGCCCAGTGCCACCTGGACGAAGAGAAGACAGAGAATAAAGACACGTCGAGGGGACAGACAGACAGCGTGCCCAGTGCCACCTGGACGAAGAGAAGACAGAGAATAAAGACACGTCGAGGGGACAGACAGACAGCGTGCCCAGTGCCACCTGGAGGAAGAAGACAGAGAATAAAGACACGTCGAGGGGACAGACAGACAGCGTGCCCAGTGCCACCTGGACGAAGAAGACAGAGGAGAATAAAGACACGTCGAGGGGACAGACAGACAGCGTGCCCAGTGCCACCTGGACGAAGACAGAGAATAAAGACACATCGAGGGGACAGACAGACAGCGTGCCCAGTGCCACCTGGAGGAAGAAGACAGAGAATAAAGACACGTCGAGGGGACAGACAGACAGCGTGCCCAGTGCCACCTGGACGAAGAAGACAGAGAATAAAGACACATCGAGGGGACAGACAGACAGCGTGCCCAGTGCCACCTGGACGAAGAAGACAGAGGATAAAGACACGTCGAGGGGACAGACAGACAGCGTGCCCAGTGCCACCTGGACGAAGAAGACAGAGGAGAATAAAGACACGTCGAGGGGACAGACAGACAGCGTGCCCAGTGCCACCTGGAGGAAGAAGACAGAGAATAAAGACACATCGAGGGCACAGACAGACAGCGTGCCCAGTGCCACCTGGAGGAAGAAGACAGAGAATAAAGACACATCGAGGGCACAGACAGACAGCGTGCCCAGTGCCACCTGGAGGAAGAAGACAGAGAATAAAGACACATCGAGGGGACAGACAGACAGCGTGCCCAGTGCCACCTGGAGGAAGAAGACAGAGAATAAAGACACGTCGAGGGGACAGACAGACAGCGTGCCCAGTGCCACCTGGAGGAAGAAGACAGAGAATAAAGACACATCGAGGGGACAGACAGACAGCGTGCCCAGTGCCACCTGGAGGAAGAAGACAGAGAATAAAGACACATCGAGGGCACAGACAGACAGCGTGCCCAGTGCCACCTGGAGGAAGAAGACAGAGAATAAAGACACATCGAGGGGACAGACAGACAGCGTGCCCAGTGCCACCTGGAGGAAGAAGACAGAGAATAAAGACACGTCGAGGGGACAGACAGACAGCGTGCCCAGTGCCACCTGGACGAAGAGAAGACAGAGAATAAAGACACATCGAGGGGACAGACAGACAGCGTGCCCAGTGCCACCTGGACGAAGAAGAAGACAGAGAATAAAGACACGTCGAGGGGACAGACAGACAGCGTGCCCAGTGCCACCTGGACGAGGAAGACAGAGGAGAATAAAGACACATCGAGGGGACAGACAGACAGCGTGCCCAGTGCCACCTGGACGAAGAGAAGACAGAGAATAAAGACACGTCGAGGGGACAGACAGACAGCGTGCCCAGTGCCACCTGGACGAAGAAGACAGAGAATAAAGACACATCAAGGGGACACTGACCTGCCTCCTCCTCCTGTAAATGTAGACCAGCTGAGAATCAGGTATACCCTGAGACAAAAACTAAAGACTAAAACAAAAACGCAAAAAAAGAACGAACTAGAACGAAAACGAAAAAAATAAAACGCAAAAAAAAGAACGAACTAAAACGAAAACGCAAAAAGAAACGCAAAAAAAATTCCGAACTAAAACGAAAACGCAAAAAAAAGAACGCAAAAAAAGAACGCAAAAAATTTACGAACTAAAACGAAGAAAAAAAAGAAAAAAAATTAACGAACAAAAAAAAACACAAAAAAAGAACGAACTAAAACAAAAACGAAAAAAATAAAACGCAAAAAAAAGAACGAACTAAAACGAAAACGCAAAAAATACGCAAAAAAAAGAACAAACTAAAACGAAAACGCAAAAAAACGAACGAAAAAAACGAACGCAAAAAAAGAACGCAAAAAATGTACGAACTAAAACAAAAAAAAACAAAAAAAAACGAACGACACATCGAGGGGACAGACAGACAGCGTGCCCAGTGCCACCTGGACGAAGAAGACAGAGAATAAAGACACGTCGAGGGGACAGACAGACAGCGTGCCCAGTGCCACCTGGACGAAGAAGACAGAGAATAAAGACACGTCGAGGGGACAGACAGACAGCGTGCCCAGTGCCACCTGGTGGACGAAGAAGACAGAGAATAAAGACACATCGAGGGGACAGACAGACAGCGTGCCCAGTGCCACCTGGACGAGGAAGACAGAGAATAAAGACACATCAAGGGGACAGACAGACAGCGTGCCCAGTGCCACCTGGACGAAGAAGACAGAGAATAAAGACACGTCGAGGGCACAGACAGACAGCGTGCCCAGTGCCACCTGGACGAGGAAGACAGAGAATAAAGACACGTCGAGGGGACAGACAGACAGCGTGCCCAGTGCCACCTGGAGGAAGAAGACAGAGAATAAAGACACATCAAGGGGACAGACAGACAGCGTGCCCAGTGCCACCTGGAGGAAGAAGACAGAGGAGAATAAAGACACATCGAGGGCACAGACAGACAGCGTGCCCAGTGCCACCTGGAGGAAGAAGACAGAGAATAAAGACACGTCGAGGGGACAGACAGACAGCGTGCCCAGTGCCACCTGGACGAAGAAGACAGAGAATAAAGACACGTCGAGGGGACAGACAGACAGCGTGCCCAGTGCCACCTGGACGAAGAAGAAGACAGAGAATAAAGACACGTCGAGGGGACAGACAGACAGCGTGCCCAGTGCCACCTGGACGAAGAAGACAGAGAATAAAGACACATCAAGGGGACAGACAGACAGCGTGCCCAGTGCCACCTGGACGAAGAGAAGACAGAGGAGAATAAAGACACGTCGAGGGGACAGACAGACAGCGTGCCCAGTGCCACCTGGTGGACGAAGACAGAGAATAAAGACACATCAAGGAGACAGACAGACAGCGTGCCCAGTGCCACCTGGAGGAAGAGAAGACAGAGGAGAATAAAGACACATCAAGGGGACAGACAGACAGCGTGCCCAGTGCCACCTGGACGAAGAAGACAGAGGAGAATAAAGACACATCTGGGGACAGACAGACAGCGTGCCCAGTGCCACCTGGAGGAAGAAGACAGAGGATAAAGACACGTCGAGGGGACAGACAGACAGCGTGCCCAGTGCCACCTGGACGAAGAAGACAGAGAATAAAGACACGTCGAGGGGACAGACAGACAGCGTGCCCAGTGCCACCTGGAGGAAGAAGAAGACAGAGAATAAAGACACGTCGAGGGGACAGACAGACAGCGTGCCCAGTGCCACCTGGAGGAAGAAGAAGACAGAGAATAAAGACACGTCGAGGGGACAGACAGACAGCGTGCCCAGTGCCACCTGGAGGAAGAAGACAGAGAATAAAGACACATCAAGAGGACACTGACTTGCCTCCCCCTCCTCCTGTAAATGTAGACCAGCTGAGAACCAGGTATACCCTGAGACAAAAACTAAAGACTAAAACTAAAAAGCAAAAAAAGAACGAACTAAAACGAAAATAATAAAACGCAAAAAAAAGAACGAACTAAAACAAAAACGCAAAAAAAAGAACGAACTAAAACGAAAACGCAAAAAAACTAACGCAAAAAAAGAATGCAAAAAATGTACAAACCAAAAAAACCAAAAAAAACAAAAAAAAACGAACGAAAAAAAAAAAAAAACGAACTAACTAAAACAAAAAAAGAACCAACTAAAACGAAAAAGAAAAAAATAAAACGCAAAAAAAGAACGAACTAAAACGAAAACGCAAAAAAATAACAAACTAAAACGAAAACACAAAAAAACGCAAAAAAAGAACAAACTAAAACGAAAACGAAAAAAAAAAAAAAAAAAAAAACGCAAAAAAAGAACACAAAAAATTTACGAACTAAAAAAAAAAAAAAAAAAAAAAAAAAAAAAAGACAGACAGACAGCGTGCCCAGTGCCACCTGGACGAAGAAGACAGAGGAGAATAAAGACACATCGAGGGGACAGACAGACAGCGTGCCCAGTGCCACCTGGAGGAAGAAGAAGACAGAGAATAAAGACACGTCAAGGAGGACAGACAGACAGCGTGCCCAGTGCCACCTGGAGGAAGAAGACAGAGAATAAAGACACGTCGAGGGGACAGACAGACAGCGTGCCCAGTGCCACCTGGACGAAGAAGACAGAGAATAAAGACACGTCGAGGGGACAGACAGACAGCGTGCCCAGTGCCACCTGGAGGAAGAAGAAGACAGAGAATAAAGACACGTCGAGGGGACAGACAGACAGCGTGCCCAGTGCCACCTGGTGGACGAAGACAGAGAATAAAGACACGTCGAGGGGACAGACAGACAGCGTGCCCAGTGCCACCTGGACGAAGAAGAAGACAGAGAATAAAGACACATCAAGGGGACACTGACCTGCCTCCTCCTCCTGTAAATGTAGACCAGCTGAGAATCAGGTATACCCTGAGACAAAAACTAAAGACTAAAACAAAAACGCAAAAAAGAACGAACTAGAACGAAAACGAAAAAAATAAAACTCAAAAAAATAACAAACTAAAAAAAAAAAAAAAAAACGACCGCAAAAAAAGAATGCAAAAAATTTACGAACTAAAAAAAAAAAAGGAAAAAAAAAAGAAAAAAAAAAAACGAACTAAAACAAAAACACAAAAAAACGAATGAAAAAAAACGAACGCAAAAAAAGAACGCAAAAAATTTACGAACTAAAAAAAACCCAAAAAAACAAACAAAAAAACAAAAAAAAACAACGAACTAAAACTAAAACGACATTTTTTTACAGACGGACAGCGTGCCCAGTGCCACCTGGAGGAAGAAGACAGAGAATAAAGACACGTCGAGGGGACAGACAGACAGCGTGCCCAGTGCCACCTGGACGAAGAAGACAGAGAATAAAGACACGTCGAGGGGACAGACAGACAGCGTGCCCAGTGCCACCTGGTGGACGAAGAAGACAGAGGATAAAGACACGTCGAGGGGACAGACAGACAGCGTGCCCAGTGCCACCTGGAGGAAGAAGACAGAGAATAAAGACACGTCGAGGGGACAGACAGACAGCGTGCCCAGTGCCACCTGGACGAAGAAGACAGAGGATAAAGACACGTCGAGGGGACAGACAGACAGCGTGCCCAGTGCCACCTGGTGGACGAAGAAGACAGAGGATAAAGACACGTCGAGGGGACAGACAGACAGCGTGCCCAGTGCCACCTGGACGAAGACAGAGAATAAAGACACATCAAGAGGACACTGACTTGCCTCCCCCTCCTCCTGTAAATGTAGACCAGCTGAGAACCAGGTATACCCTGAGACAAAAACTAAAGACTAAAACAAAAACGCAAAAAAGAACGAACTAAAACGAAAATAATAAAACGCAAAAAAAAGAACGAACTAAAACGAAAACGCAAAAAAAGAACGAACTAAAACGAAAACGCAAAAAAACTAACGCAAAAAAAGAATGCAAAAAATGTACGAACTAAAACGAAAAAAAAAAATAAATAAATAAAAAAAAATAACGAACTAAAAAAAAATAAAAAAAAATAAAAAAAAAAACGAACGAACTAAAACAAAAAAAAGAACGAACTAAAACGAAAAAGAAAAAAATTAAACGCAAAAAAAGAACGAACTAAAACGAAAACGCAAAAAAAACGCAGAAAAAAGAACAAACTAAAACGAAAAAGGCAAAAAAACGAACGCAAAAAATGTACGAACTAAAAAGAAAAAAGAAAAGAAAAAAAAAACGAACGAACTAAAACAAAAACACAAAAAAAGAACAAACTAAAACGAAAACACAAAAAAAGAACAAACTAAAACGAAAACGCAAAAAAAAAATAAAAAAATGCAAAAAAAGAACGCAAAAAATTTACGAACTAAAACAAAAACACAAAAAAAGACAGACAGACAGCGTGCCCAGTGCCACCTGGACGAGGACAGAGAATAAAGACACGTCAAGGGGACAGACAGACAGCGTGCCCAGTGCCACCTGGACGAGGACAGAGAATAAAGACACGTCGAGGGGACAGACAGACAGCGTGCCCAGTGCCACCTGGAGGAAGAAGACAGAGAATAAAGACACGTCAAGGGGACAGACAGACAGCGTGCCCAGTGCCACCTGGACGAAGAAGACAGAGAATAAAGACACGTCGAGGGGACAGACAGACAGCGTGCCCAGTGCCACCTGGACGAAGAGAAGACAGAGAATAAAGACACGTCGAGGGGACAGACAGACAGCGTGCCCAGTGCCACCTGGACGAAGAAGACAGAGAATAAAGACACGTCAAGGGCACAGACAGACAGCGTGCCCAGTGCCACCTGGACGAAGAAGACAGAGAATAAAGACACGTCGAGGGGACAGACAGACAGCGTGCCCAGTGCCACCTGGTGGACGAAGAAGACAGAGAATAAAGACACGTCGAGGGGACAGACAGACAGCGTGCCCAGTGCCACCTGGACGAAGAAGACAGAGGATAAAGACACGTCGAGGGGACAGACAGACAGCGTGCCCAGTGCCACCTGGACGAAGAAGACAGAGAATAAAGACACGTCGAGGGGACAGACAGACAGCGTGCCCAGTGCCACCTGGACGAAGAGAAGACAGAGAATAAAGACACGTCGAGGGGACAGACAGACAGCGTGCCCAGTGCCACCTGGTGGACGAAGAAGACAGAGAATAAAGACACGTCGAGGGGACAGACAGACAGCGTGCCCAGTGCCACCTGGTGGACGAAGAAGACAGAGAATAAAGACACGTCGAGGGGACAGACAGACAGCGTGCCCAGTGCCACCTGGACGAAGAGAAGACAGAGAATAAAGACACGTCGAGGGGACAGACAGACAGCGTGCCCAGTGCCACCTGGACGAAGAGAAGACAGAGAATAAAGACACGTCGAGGGGACAGACAGACAGCGTGCCCAGTGCCACCTGGACGAAGAAGACAGAGGAGAATAAAGACACGTCGAGGGGACAGACAGACAGCGTGCCCAGTGCCACCTGGAGGAAGAAGACAGAGAATAAAGACACGTCGAGGGGACAGACAGACAGCGTGCCCAGTGCCACCTGGTGGACGAAGACAGAGAATAAAGACACATCAAGATTACAGCAATAAAACTACTTGAACCGTCTTTCCATAGTATGCACTCTGCCATAGGAGGCCGCGGACCCGGTATGGGCCAGTAGGGGGCCGTGGCCATACCTACGTTGGCGTGTTATCAAACATCAAACATTATGTAAAAATTCACAAATATGTCAGCAAATACATTTACGTTCTTAATGTATTGCACTTTTGCTTAGCGCTTCCCGGGCTAATTTCCACTATCTGTGTAAGTCTACGTACAGTACGTAGCTTATCACAAGCGACAAACTCTGTTTCCTAATGATTGATGGGCTATTGGAAGTTCTTGATCTTCTTTTTTTTTTATCCACTTTTTCTCCCATTTTTCTATATTTTTCTCCCATCCCAATTTCGTATCATCCAATTCAACCCTCCCCTGTCACGGATGCTGTTTCTTGCCTCCCACAAGCCGGCTGCAATGTGGACTAAGTCATACATAGCACGAGTCCCCTCCGGTACTTGAGGTAACAGCAGTCGCATCTTTTCACCTGCGCAGCTCGATCTCTCAGTGGCGAGGAGTAACGCGTGGGAGGCTCACGCTGCCCCCGACACTTCCTGATTCTACTGCGCAGGCGCACCAACCGACCTGTAGGAGTCGCTGTCCACAATGCCCGATCCCCACCCATCAGTTTCCCACCCCCTAATACGGCCAATGTGTATTAGTACGGACGACCAGCTAAACTGAAAGCAATGTGGAGCGCTGGGCTCGAACAGGCAAGCCCAGCGTCTCCGTCATTCGTGGCGAGCGCCTTGCCCACTACGCCACGTAGCCGCCCTGGAAGTTCTTGATCTTCTTGATGGCGAAATGGACCGGCGTTTGTTTGAGCAGAGAGACCTGCATGTGGCTGCGGACCTGGAACGTCTGATTGTAACTGCGGCTAAAGGGGAGATGGGGAGTTTCCCGTTCCTCCACAGTGTCACTCTACGAGAAGGACTTTGACTTTGACAGTTTACGCCAGATGCCAGATGTGATCCGAACGTCTGGAATTACCATCACAACAGCAGCATCAGTAACATCGGCAATGAACGCTGCTCCGGTAGGGAAAACAACCCTATTGCCAGATGTACACAGGCTGTTGAAATTGTTTTCTTTGTTAACTGCCAGTGTGCCGAGAGGTCATTCTCAACCCTTCGGATGTCGGATGAAGACTTATCTAAGGTCAACAATGACTCAAAGGAGACTCAGTGACTTGATGTGCAGCCACACACACACAGGGAAGCTTTGGCCAATGTGGATGTTCTCCCCGTTGCCAGTGACTTCATCCGGCACAACGAGAGACGGAGGAACTTCTTTGGGAATGTTTAAGACGGGGTGGTGTTGACGTGTGTTGACGTGAGACGAGTGTTGACATTTTTTTATCCTATGCAACTGGACTTGACGTATCAAATTATTTAAGCTTTCTAATCACATTGGTTAAGTAATGCATATTATGATACTATTTTATTGTGACTAAAGTGTAGAGACTATAATCAATAAACGAATGCGTTTACGAGCATGTGGCTTGGTTTGGGCGGGGGAGCAACGTCACGTAATCTTTGGCCCTCCCCATTCGAAATGCGTTCCGAGTAGGCCCATGACTCTGCTACTAAGGAATCTACCTTACCTATATTACTACCTACTATGCTAATATGTCTATACTAATAATATGCACTCAAGACTGTAGCACCCAAGTTCAACACTGATTGACGAACAATCTTACTGACCCTTAATAAAGCCAGATTATACTTTCCGTGTCCGTGGGTCCGCGTTGATATATGCGTGACGTACATTTTCGTCACTGCTCTTGTCACGCGGGTGTCCATGCGGCATGCCTGCCAGATTTTGTGACCACGCGAATACCCCCATGGATATGCGCGCCGACTGGCCTGGAGTGTGCATGTGCATAGAGTGTGCATAGTGCGCATGTGTGGATCACGTACGCTTACACTGAACGGCACGGGAAGTCCTTCATTCCGACAGCCATCAGAATATACAATGCACCACTGAGCCTCCCTGCATCACTGAGCCTCCCTGCATCACTGAGCCTCACTGCACCACTGAGCCTCACTGCATCACTGAGCCTCACTGCATCACTGAGCCTCCCTGCATCACTGAGCCTCACTGCATCACTGAGCCTCACTGCATCACTGAGCCTCCCTGCATCACTGAGCCTCACTGCATCACTGAGCCTCACTGCATCACTGAGCCTCCCTGCATCACTGAGCCTCCCTGCACCACTGAGCCTCCCTGCATCACTGAGCCTCACTGCATCACTGAGCCTCACTGCATCACTGAGCCTCCCTGCATCACTGAGCCTCACTGCATCACTGAGCCTCCCTGCATCACTGAGCCTCACTGCACCACTGAGCCTCACTGCATCACTGAGCCTCACTGCATCACTGAGCCTCACTGCATCACTGAGCCTCCCTGCATCACTGAGCCTCACTGCATCACTGAGCCTCACTGCATCACTGAGCCTCCCTGCATCACTGAGCCTCACTGCACCACTGAGCCTC
>NC_140168.1:2386250-2431250 GCF_963971535.1 Notolepis coatsorum
CCTCCCTATAGGGGTGGACCTCGCGGGCGGTCCAGAGTGACGTCAGACTACACCTCCCTATAGGGGTGGACCTCGCGGGCGCTCCAGAGTGACGTCAGACTACACCTCCCTATACGGGTGGACCTCGCAGGCGGTCCAGAGTGACGTCAGACTACACCTCCCTATAGGGGTGGACCTCGCGGGCGCTCCAGAGTGACGTCAGACTACACCTCCCTATACGGGTGGACCTCGCAGGCGGTCCAGAGTGACGTCAGACTACACCTCCCTATACGGGTGGACCTCGCGGGCGCTCCAGAGTGACGTCAGACTACACCTCCCTATACGGGTGGACCTCGCGGGAATCGAACCCAGGACCTTCTAGCGGTGAGGCGACAGAGTTAACCACTACACCACCGTGCCGTACTGTACTGTATTGATATCTTATGATGTTTTTATTCTCTTATGTTTTATTGTCATCGCTATTACCCTGCCTGTACCTCGTCGCCTCCCCCTACTGGCAGCTGACAGGCATGACGCCTTGTGTGTAATATTTGTTCTCTTTAACGACCTTTGGCTCCTTTGATAACTCACCCAGCTGCTCCTTGACCCCGAGGAAGAGCACCAGACTGCAGAAGACGTAGAGACCCCCGAGGAGCAGGGCGGCCGTCACGTAGGCACTCCTCTGAGGAGACCGAGAGACACAGACGGAGAGGAGCGTTGTTTTAGTGCAAAGATGGAAGAGCGAGGCGGCTGGGTTAGAAAAACACGTGAAAATGAAAATAAAAAAGGGAAACATTGAACAGTACAACGATACAAAAAGAAAAAGCCCTAACTGTGTTGTGGAGGCTGTCGGTGAGAGCGGAGGTGGCGTTGTGGAGGGCAGGGGGGGTGGTCAGGTTGAGGAGGGGGGCGTCGCTGGCGTTCAGTCGTCTGCAGGTCAGCGCCCGCTTGGCGTGGTACACCCCCACCATCTGACCTTGGATGGCCACACCTGCCAACGTGGCAAACATCTCCATCCCCATCCCTAGAGAGAGAGAGACAGATAACAACAGGATGGTAAAACCCCCACTGTCTAGAGAGAGAGAGAGAGATGGGGGGAGAGAGAGAGAGAGAGAGAGAGAGAGAGAGAGAGAGAGAGAGAGAGAGAGAGAGAGAGAGAGAGAGAGAGAGAGAGAGAGAGAGATGGGTTCACCTTCTATAGTGTGGTAATGAACGGGTTAAACACTGATAAATGTTCTGCAGTCATAGCAATTATTTCTTTGTGTCACTTCTTTCAAAGTGGTCTATTTTATTTTACTTGTTTAATACCGCTGCAGAGAACAAATTCTTGTTTCACTTAAAAATATAATATATGTATATAATATAATATAATGTATGTACATGTTATTTTATGATATGTCTATTTGTGGACGACAGTATTGTAAAAATCCAGAATATGAAGGTATGACACCTTATGGCGACTAGGGCTCATATCGTGATACCGATATTTTCCGATATCACATTTTAATGCCGATATCGGCCGATAATATCGGTAGGCCGATAATATCGGACATCCCTACTTTGCATGGATCTATGACCTTCATTGTCAGTATACCTCCCAGCCCGAATGGAAACTTTAACATAAGGAACAGTTACTACAGTTACTTACTTCACAGATTAAGGTAATTGTTGTCTAAGAAATTGTATTCAACATTTCATATATAGGATGTAGTTCTGCAGAGATGGAAGAGGTGATATCAATTGAGAGAAAAGGTGTTGTTGTTGTTGGTGGTGGTGTTGGTGGTGGTGTTGGTAGTAGTAGTAGGGAAGCCTTATTGGAGTACTGGGGGGGGGGGGGTGTCTTACTGTAGCCCGTGGCTGAGTCTCTGGCCTTCTGGTCTCCTCCCAGGAACATATTGAGCGACGAGTAGGGAACGTGATAGCACTAGATAAGAGGGGAGACGTAATAAACACACTACAAGAGACACAACAGCGACACAATATCTGAGTAGACAAAAACCCTGGAGATATGGCACATGATCCAGTGTTGTAGTGTACTGTATACTGTATATACTGTATCCAGTGTTGTAGTGTACTGTATACTGTATATACTGTATCCAGTGTTGTAGTGTACTGTATACTGTATCCAGTGTTGTAGTGTACTGTATACTGTATATACTGTATCCAGTGTTGTAGTGTACTGTATACTGTATATACTGTATCCAGTGTTGTAGTGTACTGTATACTGTATATACTGTATCCAGTGTTGTAGTGTACTGTATACTGTATATACTGTATCCAGTGTTGTAGTGTACTGTATACTGTATCCAGTGTTGTAGTGTACTGTATACTGTATATACTGTATCCAGTGTTGTAGTGTACTGTATACTGTATATACTGTATCCAGTGTTGTAGTGTACTGTATACTGTATATACTGTATCCAGTGTTGTAGTATACTGTATATACTGTATCCAGTGTTGTAGTGTACTGTATACTGTATATACTGTATCCAGTGTTGTAGTATACTGTATATACTGTATCCAGTGTTGTAGTGTACTGTATACTGTATATACTGTATCCAGTGTTGTAGTGTACTGTATACTGTATATACTGTATCCAGTGTTGTAGTGTACTGTATACTGTATCCAGTGTTGTAGTGTACTGTATACTGTATATACTGTATCCAGTGTTGTAGTGTACTGTATACTGTATATACTGTATCCAGTGTTGTAGTGTACTGTATACTGTATATACTGTATCCAGTGTTGTAGTGTACTGTATACTGTATATACTGTATCCAGTGTTGTAGTATACTGTATATACTGTATCCAGTGTTGTAGTGTACTGTATACTGTATATACTGTATCCAGTGTTGTAGTGTACTGTATATACTGTATATACTGTATCCAGTGTTGTAGTGTACTGTATATACTGTATATACTGTATCCAGTGTTGTAGTGTACTGTATACTGTATATACTGTATCCAGTGTTGTAGTGTACTGTATATACTGTATATACTGTATCCAGTGTTGTAGTGTACTGTATATACTGTATATACTGTATCCAGTGTTGTAGTGTACTGTATACTGTATATACTGTATCCAGTGTTGTAGTGTACTGTATATACTGTATATACTGTATCCAGTGTTGTAGTGTACTGTATATACTGTATATACTGTATCCAGTGTTGTAGTGTACTGTATATACTGTATCCAGTGTTGTAGTGTACTGTATACTGTATATACTGTATCCAGTGTTGTAGTGTACTGTATACTGTATATACTGTATCCAGTGTTGTAGTATACTGTATATACTGTATCCAGTGTTGTAGTGTACTGTATATACTGTATATACTGTATCCAGTGTTGTAGTGTACTGTATACTGTATATACTGTATCCAGTGTTGTAGTGTACTGTATACTGTATATACTGTATCCAGCGTTGTAGTGTACTGTATACTGTATATACTGTATCCAGTGTTGTAGTGTACTGTATATACTGTATATACTGTATCCAGTGTTGTAGTGTACTGTATATACTGTATATACTGTATCCAGTGTTGTAGTGTACTGTATACTGTATATACTGTATCCAGTGTTGTAGTGTACTGTATATACTGTATATACTGTATCCAGTGTTGTAGTGTACTGTATATACTGTATATACTGTATCCAGTGTTGTAGTGTACTGTATACTGTATATACTGTACTCGAGTCCAGGCCGGATCTCCAGGACTCGTGACTCCACTTGGACTTGAGCACTGATGACTCGGACTTGGACTCGAGCATCGACTGCATTGGGACTCGGGAGGTGCAGACGAGGACTTGAGAAATACAGTTATTTTATAAAAGAAAATAAACTAAATTGTAATAGGCCCTAATCATTTGGCATAAGATATTGATGGTATTAATACCGTAACGTTATTTAATTTCGGTGGTGACCGCTGTGTCATTTATGTTTTATGTAGATCTTTTAGAGCTTGTTGACGGCCAGAGTGGAGTGGACTCAACCTCGATGACTCGGACTCGGACTAGTGGGTAACGGGGACTCGACTCGGGCTCTTCTTTGGTGACTCGGACTTGGACTCGAACACACTGGGGACTCGAGACTCGACTCGGACTTGAGACTTAGTGACTCGAATGGGCACATGATCACACGTCCTTTATAGTACATCACAACCAAACAATATAGTGGCTAATAGGGATGGGCATCGATTTTATTATTCAAAAAGTCGGTAAATTATAAAAGATCTAATAGTTGATGCAAATATCGTTTTGTCTCAAAAGATATATTTTTCCTTGTTTTTACAGGCATACTACACTATGTAGTGTATTGAGAGGGGAACCTATTAACTGTTACACCACTGAACGGCATGCTGGGTACAGGTAGATTAGATTAGATTAGATTCAGATGTATTGTCGTTATACAGCACAAGTACAGTACGACGAAAAGAAGGTCGCTAGCTCGCCAGGTAGCATAACAGTCTGGTAACAACAGCTGGGAGAACAGGACAGAAAGATGAAGAAAGAGAGACTGGAGATGTTACACGGTAGCAACGTTTTGTATGTTTGACATGTTGTTTCTCCAGAGAGAGACAAGAAGATAGAGACCAGTTTCCTCTCTGTGTGCGTTCACCCTTCAGTAGAAAGCTATCTGGCTGCACGTTAGCCTAGCTTAGCACAATGAATGGAAGCGGACCGTGCCGGTTAGCCTTCGGGGGAGAGGCGTTAGATGGACAATGCCTAAGGCTAACCGGCCATGTCCGCTTCCATTCATTGTGCTAAGCTAGGCTAACGTGCAGCCAGATAGCTTTCTACTGAACGCACACAGAGAGGAAACTGGTATCCATCTTCTTGTCTCTCTCTCTGGAGAAGAGGGTAAGCTGATTTCCCCAAATGTTGGCGTGCTCCTTTAAATTAACACTTTAAGTGCCGAAAGCGTGTTCAGGCGTCTTTCCTAGCCATGCTAAAGTTGCCGCGGACGCCCTAACTCGTCTTTAATATCAATATTTCAAAAATCTGTGATCGAAATTATATTTTTCCTCCGCAGCCCTGAGACACAGTGCTGGCCTCCTATCAACCCTCTAGCGGTTCAAGAGCGCCATCTGGTGGCCGATCGGCAGAAGCGCCAAACAGGAAGTCATGTGGATGAAGTGGTGATCGTCCATATTACTTCCGGGCACTCGCTATAGGTCCCGGGACTCCATCTTGACACAATACATAGCGATCCGTTGCCAATAACTCGATAAACAACATGATTTGGACGTATATACTATTATACAACCTGGAAATAGATTGCGTATTTCTACATCCCATAATAGGAATATTTCAGTTCCACGCTCATCGTCCAACGGCGCGAGGAAGATACGGTAAGATTCAGCGTTATTATTTAACGTGTTCGATATAAACTGCTCTGATGATCATATCACCCACACTAGATGAATGATATAACGCTGCCCACGGAATTATAAACGACCCCCCGCCCATCCGGTCATCATCAGATGATACGTAGAAACTTCTAGAAGTACGTCCAATTGAAATTTTTGATCTCGCACAGATTCCTACCAAACTGTATTTCATCATCAATATAATGCATTTGGGGCTATAAATCACGTTCTGGAGAAAGCTGCAGAAAGAGATGAAAACATACTTATACTTTAGACCATATAGTATGAATATGTGAATGAAAAAGTTTAACGTTGCTACACCATGAACAATACATATAGGACCTTGAATGGGCCCTAATAATGGCAATCTAGCAATATAATTTAAAAAGTTATAGCCCTGCAAAGAAGGGGAACTTCTCCATGTTAAATAGAGCTGGCAACGGATGGTATATCATGAATTTAACCTTAGGCAATCAAAGTGTTAATGGATTTTTTTTTTTATGGCATCTACACTTCAAAATGGAAGTGTGGTGACTTACACTCATACACAGGTCGAAGAGACTGGTCCAGATGAAGAACCAGAGGAAGCTGAACCAAGGAGCCATGGAGTCCTGAGGGGTGTACCACACCATGATGTAGGAGACGACACCGAACGGCATCGAGAAGATAGTCCTGGAGGGTGGAGACTCTGTGTGTGACTCTCATTATTATTGCTGCTGCCATGCTCTTTAATAATAATAATAATAATAATAATAATAATAATAATAATAATAATAATAATAATAATAATAATAATAAACTGTATTTGTAGAGCACCTTTCATACAGAAACTGCAGCTCAAAGTGCTTCACAACAGAAACAGACAGGCATACAATGAGCACATAAAGTGCAGACATATAAAATCACAGTTTTTCACATTAGGATCTAACATCCCAACAGGCCACCTGGTTTATGGTTTGATTCAGTTTTAAATAGACAACGATAAAAAAGAGTAAGATAAAAGAGTAAGATAAAATAGACAGAGTAAAATAGTGCAATAGTGCAGTGCAATCAAATTGTAGAATAGAATAGATAAAAAAATATATATATATATTTTACAGTGCAATAAAATGGTTCTGGATTACTGTTCAATGGTTCAAAGTCGTATTTACCTTCTCTGTTTGGTATCCACAGTTTAAAACTTCAGGTCTTCCCTCCTGTTTTTTTTTTTTTTATCCACTTTTTCTCCCATTTTTCCATATTTTCTCCCATCCCAATTTCGTATCATCCAATTCAACCCTCCCCTGTCACGAACGCTGTTTCTTGCCTCCCACAAGCCGGCTGCAATGTGGACTAAGTCATACATAGCACAAGTCCCCTCCGGTACTTGAGGTAACAGCAGTCGCATCTTTTCACCTGCGCAGCTCGATCTCTCAGTGTCGAGGAGTAATGCGTGGGAGGCTCACGCTGCCCCCGACACTTCCTGATTCTACTGCGCAGGCACACCAACCGACTTGTAGGAGTCGCTTGTTCACAACGTTCGATCCCCACCCTTCAGTTTTCCCTCCCCGTAATACGGCCAATGTGTATTACTGCGGACGACCAGCCAAACTGAAAAACAATGTGGAGAGCTGGATTCGAACACGCGAATCCTAGCGTCTCCACACTGGTGGCGAGTGCCTTGCCCACTACACCACCTAGCCGCCCAGGTCTTCCCTCCTGTTTTATACCCACATTGACCCTTTGAACCTCCCTCTCAGGGTGCAGTTCCCTCTCTCAGGGTGCAGTTCCCTCTCTCAGGGTGCAGTTCCCTCTCTCAGGGCGCAGTTCTAGGCCTGGGTCCTACACAGTTTTAAAGCCTGACAGTCTCTTGTTTGATACCCACACAGTTTAATACCTGACAGTTTTGAACATGTAATAAAAAGCAATAGACAGAGTAAAATAATACAGAGCAATAAAATAGTAGAATAGAATAGATAGTAAAAGTATGCAATAGAATGGACAGAGTAAAATAGTGCTACAGTACAATCAACAGCGGAGTGTATTAGAAGGCTATGGTGAAGAGGTACGTTTTTAGCTTATTTTTGAAAATATTAAGAGATATAGCTTCCCTAATGTCCATAGGTAGTGTGTTCCATAACTTTGGTGCATAGTTTGCAAAGGCTGCATCCCCGATTCTCCTTAGACTGTGGCTTGGAACCTTCAATAGACCAGTAGTAGATGATCGCAGTAGATTTCCTGATGAATTGAAAATGGGGGACCCTGATGTAAACAAGACGAAAGTCTTTCTCTGGTCTGCATCCCCTTAACAATTGTGTGTATTGAGATGTACTGTATTGTACCCATTCTGCAATCTGTTAATAAAGTTTTCAATCAATCAAGCAATCAATCGATCAATCAATCAATCAATCAATCAATCAATCAATCAATCAATCAATCAATCAATCAATCAATCAATCAATCAATCAATCAATCAATCAATCAATCGCAATGTTCTAGGAGGCACATAGTTGACTAGAGAATTTGCAATGTAGCTTGGTCCTGTTCCATTTAGTGCTTTGTATATAAGGAGGAGGACCTTTAAATCAATTTTAAATGTTACGGAAGCCAGTGTAGGTTAGCTAATACAGGACTGATGTGGTCTCTCCTCTTGGTTCTAGTTAGTAGCCTAGCTGCCGAGTTTTGAATGAGTTGGAGTCGTTCTGTGTTTTTTTTTGGGAGGCCGGTGAGGAGTGCATTACAGTAGTCAAGGGCATGGATCAGCTTTTCAGCGTCTTTTTGATTTATAAACGGCCGTACCTTAGTTATGTTTCTAAGGTGGGAAAATGATGTTTCTGTCACCTTGTTGATGTGTGATTTAAAGCATAGGTCTGAGTCTATTATAACACCAAGACTTGTAACTTCGGGTTTGATCCAAGGAGTAAGTTGCCCCATATTGCTCTGTAACATTTCTCTTTTTGTTATAGGACCGACTAGTAGGATTTCAGTTTTGCCCTCATTTAATTGTGACCACTCTTATTGCAGAACAAGAACTTTGAGAATTGGCGGTATGTACATTTCAGTGATTGCAACTGTGTTACAGTTGTTGCAAAACGGCTTCCTCTTGGTCTTGACTTTAGCGAAGGTAGAGCTATCGACTGTTGCAATAGATGGATCGAGGGACCAGAGTTTCTCTGTAAGACAGACCAAGAATGACCAAAACCTCACTTGTGAAAACGTGATCTCTGTTAATGATCCAGAAATTTTGTACATAAAACTATGAAACGTTTGTAACCTTTGCTAAATGATATACTGAAATTATGTTTCTTTTTTGTATTTTTTTTTGTGTGTAAATAATGTAATGTAAAAAGGATAGGCAATTATAAGACTCGGCTTCAGCCTACACCTTTTCGGTAATTTTTTTTTTAATGTTCTACTACTATGCTTTATAAAAGAAGACCGAAATAAAATCATTCATTCATTCATTCATTCATTCATTCATTCATTCATTCATTCATTCATTCATTCATTCATTCAATCCCCCTAGCAAACATATGCTACTCATAGAGGTCTAATTAAAAATTATTATAATAATAATAATGGATTCAATTTGTACCGCACTCTACATTCGTGAGAATCTCAGAGTGCTACAGGAGATATAGACAAAAGTTAAATGAATAAAACAATTTAAAATGAATAAAAACTATTAAAAAGACTAACAACCAGTGAAATGGAAGAACCTAGGAGTAAAATAAAATAAAAATAATAGTAAAATGAATAGAAGAAAAAATAAAAGTAAAAGAAAATTCAGGCAAAAGCCTTGTTAAAAATAAATGTTTTTAAAAAAATAAACATTTTTAAAGTAGAGACGTTCACGCCCCTCACCAGGGGATGAGCTTGCCAAAGCGTGTTCTCCCGCTGCTGCTGACCAGGTATCCCACCAGGGGGTCCGTGACGGCGTCCCAGGCCCGGCCCAGGAACAGGATGAGAGAGGCGTAGAAAGCAGACATCTGGACCGAGAACAAAACAGAACAGAACCAAGCAGCACAGCTGGTGGCTATAGTCACTGGATTTGCACGGTTATTGCTGGAAACTAACATTGACATTTTTTTTTTTTTTGATCTATCTGGCATTTTACCAATTGATATTGGATTATTCAAATGAAGTTCCAAACCCAGCCGTATTCTTATACACATATTTATATCACACACCTAAGAAAATACAGGAATATACCGTACATTTTGAAAACTTTTAAATTGATGAATGCCAACTAGTATGTTACAGACCCCCCCCCCCCCCCCCAACCAACCCCCCCCCAATGTACAGTTTCCTCCCCCTCAAATGTATATATTCTCTTTTAGAAACTCTGTCTTTAAATAAACAGTACTGTATATTTGTATATCTTGTATGTCATAAATGTCTGGATGTAACAGTATGTCATAAATGTCACGATGAATTGAAAACGGGGGGACCCTGATGTAAACAAGACAAACGTCTTTCTCTGGTCTGCATCCCCTTAACAATTGTGTGTATTGGGGCGGCTACGTGGCGTAGTGGGCAAGGCGCTCGCCACGCTGGGCTCGTCAGTTCGAGCCCAGCTCTCCACATTTGCTTTCAGTTTAGCTGGTCGTCCGTACTAATACACATTGGCCGTATTAGGGGGTGGGAAACTGATGGGTGGGGATCGGGCGTTGTGGACAGCGACGCCTACAGGTCGGTTGGTGCGCCTGCACAGTAGAATCAGGAAGTGTCGGGGGCAGCGTGAGCCTCCCACGCGTTACTCCTCGCCACTGAGAGATCGAGCTGCGCAGGTGAAAAGATGCGACTGCTGTTACCTCGAGTACCGGAGGGGACTTGTGCTATGTATGACTTAGTCCACATTGCAGCCGGCTTGTGGGAGGCAAGAAACAGCGTCAGGGGAGGGTTGAATTGGATGATACGAAATTGGGATGGGAGAAAAATATAGAAAAATGGGAGAAAAAGTGGATAAAAAAAAATTGTGTGTATTGAGCCGTACTGTATTGTACCCATTCTGCAATCTGTTAATAAAGTTTTCAATCAATCACACTGACCTGCACCACGTCCAGCAGGAATATTTGCATGAAGAAGCCCCGGGTGACGCTGGTCAGCTGATAGGGCATCCCGCCCACTGCGTAGGAGATCTTCCTGGCGAGAGGGATGCCAGGGTCTATCTGCAACAACAACACGTTGTATTTTTCATTTTCATTTAATCTCAGAGCTTTATTTAAACTCGAAAGGGTAACATTTACAGCCACGTAACTAAACACGTTTCGCAATTATGCCACATCAATGTGGAACGCCCGAGTCCGACCCACAGCCGTAAAAAAACATTTGAATCCCTACCCTCCTTCAAAACCGCTCTCAAAGAGCACCTACGGGAGGCTGCAATTAGAAACTGGCCCCCGTAAATGTCCGAACCCACCCCCCCCCCCCCCTCCTAATGTACAGTTTCCTCCCCCTCGCATGTATATTTTCTGTTAGGATCTCTGTTTAACAGTACTGTATATTTGTATGTCATATATATGTCATAAATGTCAAGATATATATCTGTATGTTGTGTATGTCATAAATGTCAATGGGGGACCCTGATGTAAACGAGACGAAAGTCTTTCTCTGGTCTGCATCCCCTTAACAATATTGTGTGTTGAGCTGTACTGTATTGTACCCATTCTGCAATCTGTTAATAAAGTTTTCAATCAATCAATCAATCAATCAATCACGTCGAGTGTACAGAAATTAGCACAAAAAAGGCATATAAAATCACACATCATATACAATCATAACAATAAGACAACAATGCGAGACAAAAATGGGCAAATGGCTGTTAGGTTAGTTACAAATGCAAGCTTTTTAAGATGCAAGAATGAGGTAGTAGGGATGTCGTGCAAATCATTTTGTAATAAATAGATAACAATATATGGTGTAGTGTTGAAAGTGTTAGAAGTGTTTAGAAAGTCTAAACTTTCAAATAAATTCTGTCTCCGAGACTTGTTTGATTGAAAACTTTATGAACAGATTGCAGAATGGGTACCGTACAACACAGTACGGCTCAATACACACAATTGTTAAGGGGATGCAGACCAGAGAAAGACTTTCGTCTTGTTTACATCAGGGTCCCCCATTTTCAATTCCCATGGTGCGATTTTTGTTTCAACATAAATAATAAATATGCATCTGTAGTGATTGTTAATGGTACATAATTCACCCACGGAACTATTGTTAGGAACAAGAGTTCCGCCCGAACATTATAGGAGGTGGCACTACCTGCCACCACGGGTCAGTCGACTACACGCAACGTAGCAGTAGCATGTTGTATTTGTGTACCAAATAAATGCTGTTCGCTCTACCTCGAGCTACCGTCTCTGACTCCCATCTCTCGGCACTACACTGGTGACCCTGACGTTGGTCTCGCTGAAGTATCAGGGACCGAACCGAACATGGCAAACGATGGCGTTATTATTCGATTGCCGGAGTTTTGGGAGCATTCTGCGGCGGCGTGGTTCGCTCAAACAGAGGCGCAGTTCGCACTACGAGGGGTTGACGACGACGCCGCGAGATATTACCACGTCGTCTCGAGCCTCGGGAGCACTACAGCGGCGAGGACGGTAGGCTTCATAACAGCTCCGCCTGCCCGGAATAAATATGAGGCGTTTAAGACGCACCTACTCAGAATATTCGAGTTGTCACAGTCGGAGCGGGCCCGACGCTTGCTGGCTATACGAGGCTTGGGGGACAGCAAGCCTTCGGATCACATGGAGATGATGTTAAACCTGCTAGGTGCAGAACGGCCTGATTTCCTGTTTATCGAACTGTTTCTCAGGCACATGCCGCCACACGTGCAAACGGCACTGGCCAATACAGCGACTACTGATCCCCGTGCTTTGGCAGAAGAGGCTGACCGCTTCTACCTGGCCACTCGACACTTTGCCCCAGGGCTAATAGCCTCGACATGCGGTTACACGCCGCAGGGGGGAGGGGCGAGGAAGATCAGGAGCAGCGCTGCCGCAGGCCTGTGTTATTACCACGCACGTTTCGGCGCGAGGGCGACAAGATGCCGTTCCCCTTGCACTTTCGTCATAACGCATAAACGCAGACACCTGCGCCCAGTAGCAGCGGTGAGCGCGAGTATGTCGAACCGGCTGCTTTTCATTAGAGACACACTCTCCGGTTGCAAATTCCTCTGCGACACCGGTGCTCAGAGGAGCGTCCTGCCAGCTACGAAAGAGGACACCGCCGGCGATGATAGAGGTCCACGCCTGACGACCGCCAACGATACCCCTATCCGCACCTACGGTACAAGGACCGTGGAACTGTGTTTTGGGGGCCAGCGGTTCACGTGGGACTGCATCACGGCCGACATTTCGTTCCCACTACTCGGGGCGGATTTCCTGGGTGCACACGGTCTCCTCGTGGACATTAGACATGGCCGCCTAATAAATGCACAGACACGGGCTTCGTTGGCATGTGTCCGCGATGAGGCGACATACGGCGGCCTTCTTACAGCTTTCACTGACCACGAACCCCTCACGACGTCTGAGTCAAAGGTGGCGGAGCCATGGTCGGCACGACAAGAGCTCACGTACGATTCCGAGGGCGCCGCGGGACACGTCGCCGAGAAGCCCAGCGTCGTCATCGGAGCTGTACAGCCGGACCTCGACTACGTCGACAGGGGCTCGGAACAGGCCTCCGACCACGACATCCAGGCCCTCGGGACTGCAGATTCCAGTCTACGCCTGGAGGACGTCGCGATTGGTCACTCGGGTCCGACGCTGCTGAATGACCTATCCACCGGACACCCTAGCCCACAGGCCCCTGGGGACTGGCGAAGGCTCGCCTTTGAGGTGGGGTACAACCACCACAAGATTGAACCCGCCCACGTAGACATTTCCCAGCCCGTAGAGCTGGCCCTCTCCCCCCGCCGAGGCCGTCCGCCGTTACCCCGGGACCCGCCGACGACGGAGCCGCCGTTGGCCTCGTCGACGTCTGTGCCCCCGGGTGTCGGGGGGGACGCGGGCGCTTGCGCCGCCCCTACCTCCCCGCCCCTGGCTTTCCGCACTCACCGTGGCCGGTTCATGCCCCCGGGCGCCGTGGAGGGCGCAGTCGCTTGCACCGCGCCCCCGGTTGTACGCTCACGCCGCGGCCGGGTCGTTGTCTCTCCCCGCCGTGGAGGTTTTGACCATGGGTGAATTCTGGGGGGGCTTGTGTAGTGATTGTTAATGGTACATAATTCACCCACGGAATCAATCAATCAATCAACTATTGTTAGGAACAAGAGTTCCGCCCGAACATTATAGGAGGTGGCACTACCTGCCACCACGGGTCAGTCGACTACACGCAACGTAGCAGTAGCATGTTGTATTTGTGTACCAAATAAATGCTGTTCGCTCTACCTCGAGCTACCGTCTCTGACTCCCATCTCTCGGCACTACACATCATACATATACATTTTGAATACAAGTCGCCCAATTCTATATGAATTGAAAATGGGGGACCCTGATGGAAACAAGACAAACGTCTTTCTCAGGTCTGCCGTACTGTATTGTACCCATTCTGCAATCTGTTAAATAAAGTTTTCATTCATTCATCCCCACAACAAGTAGCCTACCAGCTGTGCGTCTCCCTCCTGAGTGACAGCCGCCGGGCGAGAGGACTCTGCTTCTGCGTCGCCCATCATCATGTCGTCTGCTCTCCTCCTCCAACTCGAACTAACTAACTAACTACCGGGAAACCTCTGCAGCACAACCTTCACAACTCTCGTTTATCGATAGACAGCCACAGCAGCAGGGCGGTCACTGTGTGACGGTGGACACACAACATCCCTTCCATATCGTTCTGTGGTGGTGGTGGTGGTGTGTAGGAGGAGGTTTACACGATCAGCGTCAACCCAACTAGAATGCAGTGCTCAGTAGAGCGCAAATGTCCACAGCTGCACAAGTACAGTACAACGAAAAGCATTGGCGTCCAAACAGAGTGCAAATGTAACGGTAAAGTACTTGAGTAATTGTACTTCGTTACAATACTTAAGTACTGTTTTGGGGGAGTTGTACTTCACTTGAGTATTATTATACTTGTACTTTTTTTTACTCAATTACAATTACTCCTTACATTTAAAATGCAGACCTACAAAGTACAAATCTCGCACTTTTAATGAGTATATTTGTTTCTCTGGCCGAACTATTTTTGTCATGATGAATTGAAAATGGGGGACCCTGATGTAAACAAGACGAACGTCTTTCTCTGGTCTGCATCCAGTCTAAAAACAAAAAACAAAAAAAAAAACAATAAAAAAATCTAACCCTAACTAACCGTACTGTCATGCACTTGTCCTAATAAACTAACCTACACTGTAGCACTCAACACTTTGATGAACATTGTTGCTCAGCTGATAGAGTTGTGCCCTTCCTGATGGCTTGTCGTACAGAACTTGTAAGTCGCTTTGGATAAAAGCGTCAGCTAAATGACTAAATGTAAATGTAAATGCATCCCCTTAACAATTGTGTGTATTGAGCTGTACTGTACCCATTCTGCAATCTGTTAATAAACGTATCAATCAATCAAAAAAACTAACGTTAACGTTATTAATCCAGTTTTGAATTTAAAAAAAAATTTACTTACAGGCCTGATAGTTGAACTTTCAAATGTTAAAACCTTCCTCTTTTATGTTAAACCAACGTAAATAAAATGCTCCTTGATGTTGAGCTTTCTATTATTCATCCAATATTTCTTATCCTTTTTATTTTCCCAGACACATTTATATGAACTTCATGCGGCGGGAATCAGTGGTGGTGTAGAATCCCTCCAGCTTTTGTCTGTATTGTCCCTTGGCCTCGCTGATGGATCTACGCAGGTCGTATCTGGCCTTATTGTAGTCATCAGCGTTGCCCGAGACAAATGCAGTGGAGCGGGCATGTAGTTTGGCCCAAACATCAGTTAATCAAGGGTTTTTAGTTTGGGTATGTCTTGCATTGTTTTGTGGGCACAATGTTTTCCACACATGTGCTGATTCCTCTAAATCCACAGTAGAGTCATCCCTCTGAGCAGCAGTTTTACATACGTTTTATCCAAAGCGACTTACATTTACATTTAGCTGAAGGCTTTTATCCAAAGCAACTTACAAATTCTGTACGACAAGTCAGCAGCAGGAAGGGTACAAAGGATCCACGAAACCTCGGTGTCCCTCAAGTTTAAATAAAGGTTGAAGGAATGAATATTTACAGTATATTTGGTCATTTAAGTTGACGTTTATTGCTTTTATCCAAAGCGACTTACAAATTCTGTACAACAGGTCAGCAGGAAGGGCACGACTCTATCAGCTGAGTAACAATGTTCATCAAACAGTGTTGAAACGTTGGTGCTGCAGTGCTGAGTGCAGAGTAGTAGACCGTTTTCTCCCATGTTCAGATCTGTACTGGCACGTTGGTGCCGGGATAACAGCCTACTCCTGAACATTGGTAAAACCAAGGCGCTGATTGTGGATTCTAGGAGAACACAGCAGGGGACACACACTCCCCTGTGGATAAACAGGGTGAGCAGCTTTAACTACCTGGGGGTCCACATCACAGAGGACCTGACATGGACAACACACACACACTCAGTCATAAAGAAGGCGAAGCAGCGCCTCTACCACCTGAGACTTACAAAAAAACACAAGAGAACATATTCTTTATACACCAAACCAAAAAAAATGATTTATTTATTTTTTTCCAGAGGTCCAAACAATCAATATATTTCCATCTCTCCCGTCTTGCCGCAGGATGCATAGAAGAAGTCAATGTGTCTTAGGAGGAATTAAAACTGCCGCTACTAAAACCCAGCGTCTTACAATCCAACGTTTGTTCTTCTGTTCAGCCACTGGTTTGATAGTGAAGCAAAGTCTGACTCTAGTATTGTTTAATAATGTTAAACGTATAACTCTAGTATTGTTTAATAATGTTAAACGTATATGAAAATATGTGGGACTCACAACCCTCCTAGCATCTGTAAAAGAAAACGGTTAAAAAAAAAGAAAAAATACTCAAATCCTTTTTTTTGGTGGGAGGGGGGGGGGGGTTACGGGATTGTTCTGATTGTGTAGGTGAGTGAAGGTAAAGCATAAGGCTGCTGCTTTACACTGGGTGTGTGTCTGTGTGTGTGGGGGGGGGGGGGGGGTCACAGCAGGTCCACTTCTAGAATGTCTTAGTTACCACGTGCCATACCAGTACCAAGCCAGTCGCATAATGTTTAATTATCTGAAATTAAAAAAAGGGGTGTGGATGACAAGTCATAGGCAAATAAAGACAACAGGTTTGGTGAACTTCTGTGGAAAAGCATAGTAACAATTTCTGATGAGCTTTACTGTGTCTGTGTGTGTGACTGTGTGTGTGTCACCGACAACACTCAACAAGAGCCAATGCATTCCTATCAGATCCACTGTTTAATCTCCAGCCATTCCAAACCATTTTTCCATATTTCCATTCCCCCCAGATCACCCCCCCTGGCGCTCGCCCCAGAGAGGGGGAGGGAGGGAGGGTCGCCCCAGGCTGCAGAGGGAGGGGCGGGGCGTAGAATGTAATGCATCACTATAGAAAAACAAAATCAGGAATTAGAAGTTCATATATAATAAGTCCATGGTATCTCCTCCTTCAGGAGGGGCGGTGGTTTTGGCAAGGCTGCTGTTACTCAGCCACACCACCGGGTGGGGCTCTCTCTCCCCCCCGTCATCACTTTAACCGCTGGACGATGACGGCGTTGAGGAGGTTGGCGTCTTGCAGCGTCTCGCTCTCGTCCGTCAGCTCCTTGCTGGGGAAGGTGGTCATGAGGACGAACTCTGTGGCGGCCATGGCTGGCCGGGCTTCGACCACGAACTGGCGCAGGTCAGACACTCTGAGGACAGAGGGGCGGACGGCACAGAGTCAGGGCGGGAAACGAGCCGTTTATCTCCACGTGGTAAATACACAACAGGGAGATCCCCCTTGAACGGCCCTTCTAAGGTTTCTCTCCTCCACATTGCCTGTGGTGCATTTTTTCCTATTGTTAGGTTTTAGTTGCAGGCCAACCTCTTGTTCGCGCGTGAGCCCGTTATAATTACACTACTGTCGCTATTTTACAATTAACTATAATGAATTACGGGTCATACCGAACACGTCAGTGAAACTAATGCACGAACGCTTATTTCCACGTTGCAATATTCATATTCTACCGCTGGGCGCCAGGTACGCATGCTCCGAGCTGTGCGTAAATATACGCACAAAGTCAAGCACACGTTCAAATTGATAAGTCACACACACTTTGCTTAGAAATGATCGTACGCACATATCTGTGCGTACGCACCATTGATAAATGAGGGCCCTGGACTTTTTGACTTATGACTTTTACGTCGACATTTAAAAAAATATATATTTACACTTATTACTGTACATTTTTACTGTATGTATTTGGCTGTATATTTTAGAATGTATATAGATATTTTAGAATGTATATCCCAGACTATTTTTATTCTTATTTGTGATTTTTGACTACCTAAATGTTTATTGTGAGCGATCTGTAGTGCTGAAATTCCCTAGGGATCAATAAAGTACTTCTATTCTATATGTACCAGGCCACGTGAGCGGATCGGCGCGGCCGAGAAATCCGCTCTTCGCTCTTTAAAGCTTGGTCCGCTCCGCTAATCGCTCATGTTGACCCCGCCCCCAAGTCGCTCTCCGCTCGCCTTGAATCGAGCGCTCCCCACTCCCCGCGCCAGATCGCTCAGCAGTTTTTTTTTTTTTTTTTGGAGCATGGTGTAAATTAGCTCAAACTACAACAGTCTACACCCCCTGGGCCCCTTAACAATTGTTTGTATTGAGCCGCATTGTAATTGTAGCCATTCTGCAATGTTAAATAACGTTGTTTATCCATTCACTAGTTCTATTAAGCGATGATAGGCTAGCCGAGCCACAATGGTATGGTCGCTGCCATTAACGTTAGCATGTAAGCTAACGTCAACAACAATGGCGTCGATACTTTTTCTACTGGAGTGAGTGTGGGCGTCTCTACAGTGACAAAGCCTGAACAGGCTAGCCTATCACAGGTTCACCCTTCTCATTGGTTGAAAATGGCCTTCATGTTTGTACATCGCCATCTGTTGCTTTGGCATTGTACTGCATGTATATATTACATCAGTGTTAAACCACTGTGAGCGGCCTGGAGTGGATTGGAGCGGAGGAGAACTCTCGCTCCGGACGTCGCGCCGACTCATTTTAAAACCCACTCCTCGCTCACGTCAAAACCGGCCGCTCCGCGCCCCGCGCCGCTCACGCTCCGATCCGCTCACATGCACTGATATGTACAGCACTTTGTTGCAACTACAGTTGTTTTAAATGTGCTTTAGAAATAAACACGTTGTTACACTCTGGGTAACGGTCCCTTTAAACCAACCCTCACACCCCCCTCTGGTCTCCCCGCTGCCGCTCACCTGTGGGTGTGGTTGAACTTCTGCACCAGCCGGCCGCCGTCGGCCAATCGGATCTGAATGTTGGTGGTGGGCAGGGAGGGGTCAAGGGTCACGGCGGCACTGGCTTGGGCCTCGCTGGCCACCTGGTCCTGCTGCGAGCTGCCCGGGTCCGTCACCAGGTCGGGGGTCGCACTGAGGGGGGGGGGGGGGTAGGATAATGAGAACATTCTTCTAATGGTGTACTGTGGGTTAGGTTTTCTACCCTGTTCTACCCTCTGGTGGACACAAAGTGCAAGTGCAGCCACACAATCAAGAGCACTTCACCATCTTTGGTATTCGTTTATTTATTTTAAAGCCTTTATTGGTAGACTCCCCCCCCCTTACATACCAACACTGTTGGAATGGACTCTTGGAACCTATTCTACACGTTAGAATGACCGGTTGGTTCGTAGGGTTCCTCCAGTTTGCTCTGAACCAAGGAAACCATAACAGAAGGAAGGGTCGTCCCGTCACTGTGTGGCGCGTGAACCAAGGGAACCATAACAGAAGGAAGGGTCGTCCCGTCACTGTGTGGTGCGTGAAACAGAAGGAAGGGTCGTCCCGTCACACTGTGTGGTGCGTGAAACAGAAGGAAGGGTCGTCCCGTCACACTGTGTGGTGCGTGAAACAGAAGGAAGGGTCGTCCCGTCACACTGTGTGGTGCGTGAAACAGAAGGAAGGGTCGTCCCGTCACACTGTGTGGCGCGTGAACCAAGGGAACCATAACAGAAGGAAGGGTCGTCCCGTCACACTGTGTGGTGCGTGAAACAGAAGGAAGGGTCGTCCCGTCACACTGTGTGGCGCGTGTTGAACGCACGTCGGTGCCGAGTGTGGAGACGTTCAGTTCAGCCGCCATAGAGTTGAACGACATCGTTTATGACCCGTCGTTTAAAACAGGTTATTACCTCGGATGTTAGAATCATCGGCGATGTGTTGCATCGTTAACTAGCTAACGTTTGATATATTGGTCGATGTACATTTCCTCAGATAGCTGGTATATTTATCATTTGAAAACAGGCTTCAATAGAACCGGCACCAAAGTCTGACACAGAGCAGAGCGTAGAACACTGGTGTTCTGACATCACGACCCCTTCCTTCTCTTATAGCTTCCTTGCTCTGAACTAGGAAAAACAGCTGTTTCCTTTGATGCTTCCAACACATGGACTGCCCCCCCCCACCTCCGCCCCTCCTCCTCCCCCCCCCCTCCGACCCTCCTCCATGCCCTCCGCCCCTCCTCCATGCCCTCCGCCCCCCCTCCATGCCCTCCGCCCCTCCCCCCCCCCCTCCGCCCCTCCTCCATGCCCTCCGCCCCTCCTCCATGCCCTCCGACAGTGACTCTGAAGCGTCTTCCTTCTCTCGCTGCATTTTAAAGTATGATCTCCGACCGCTGTGCACTGCCTTGTCTTAGCTGATTTTTATTTATGGTTTGTTCTTATTGCGTCTATTTGTATGAAATTGCTGTGTTTTGTAAGCTTGCTGTAAATGAGGGTAACCTCTAGGGGTGGGGGAAAATATCGATACGTAGTAGTATCGCGATACTTTGCGTGGCGATACTGTATCGATACAGGGACGCCAAGTATCAATATTTAATTATTTATTAAAAAAAATATATATATATATATATATTTTTTTTTATATATTTTTTATATTACTAATTATTAGGAAGTTGCATTGTTCATTTCAATACCTGTAATAGTACAAGGCCTCTGGTGATTCCCACCCCTAGTAACCTCAATGTCTTTGTCTTACGAGTTGAAATAGTTTGAAATGAAAGAAAATTGGAAACATGTATGCGTGTCTCTCTCGTCAGTTGGAAGGTGAATTTAGCAAAACACTTGCTAAGAAGCTGCAACTAGTTCCGCAAAACGGTGACACACAAAACAAGCCTGACCCCAAACTGAACTGGAATATTCCCACACGCTACACGTAGAACCTGTTTAACGCAACACCAGGTGCAGCTAAACCCCTAGACTCAACCACTACCCCCACCCCCCCCCCCTTCGCTCGGCTCACCTCCCCAGTTTCATGCCTTCGCCTCCGAAGGCCCTGAAGGCCACCTTGGGTTTGGAGAAGTCTTCGTCCCGGTGGTCCTCCATGTCCAGGTTGACCTGAAAAATGTTGATTCAGACTCGTTAAAAGTCACGCGTGGAGTTCCACAGGGCTCTGTGCTAGGTCCAATACTATTTATTGTGTATATAAATTATATCTGTGATGATGTGTCTACATTATTCAAATAAATGTCTCGTTTGCCGACGACAAGTTTGTATTGCTCTGGAAAAGATTTGGAACAACTCCTGAATGTGGTGGAAAGGGAATTGAGATCACTAAAAAAGTGGTTTGACATAAATAAGTTGTCACTGAATCTAAGTAAAACAAACTATATCATTTTTGTAGGGCTGACCCCTATTAGTCGAATAGTCGACTAATCGATCGAAAGGAGCCGTAGTCGACGGCCAACCTCTTAGTCAATTACAAAAAAAAAATTCTTATCATTCTTTCCAAAAGAAAAGAAGCCTAGAAGCGTGGCTAACGCTAATGGCACGCATACCAGAGGCTAACTGCCTAAGAAAACAGACACTGAAAGAGGATTTCACCCATCTGTGTTTGCATTCATTCATTTATTTGTATTTATCTTAAATTTGTTGGACCTTATGGTGTTCTTGTTTTGTTCTCGACTTAGTTATGTTTCTTCTTGACTTGTTTAAAGAAGACGTGTCCGGCCCATGGGGACATTAACGTGTGTTGTCGGGCCTTACAGATACATTTGATTTGATTTGATCTAATGAACACACGTAGACAAATATCAAGATGTATCCATCAGTGGACCAATTGCATGCTTTTGCAGAGGACAAGAAGCCTTCAGTCGACTCCTTCAGGCATTAAGCACCCCCCACAGCCCAAATGGAATGATAAAAAAATAAAAAATGTAAAAAAAAAATTATAGTCAACTAATAGTCGACTATTGGCTCATTTCGGCCAATCATAGTCGACTACCCAAATCCTTAGTCGGGGACAGCCCTACATTTTTGGCAATCGAAAAATGTATAATCAGTTAAATGAATGATTGATGTTGAAATTGAACGTGTGTATGAAAATGAATTCTTGGGGAGTGACAATTGATGAGAAACGTAACTGGAAATCACATAAATAACGTAAAAAGAAAAATATCCAAAACAATTATATAAAATGTTATATATTTTAAACAAGAACTCACTATTTATTGTACTGTTCGCTCATAGTTCCATACATAATGTACTGTGTGGAGGTATGGGGAAACGCATAAAACAAACATTAACCCAATTTTCATACTACAGAAGAAAGCCATACGAACTGATTATGAACCGAGAAACGCACTCTTTATTAAATCAAACACCTTAAAATTGGAAGATCTGGTTGATCTTAGCGCTGCAATAATAACATATAAAGCACATAACCCCTCACTTCCAAGCTGCATTCAGGAGTTGTTCCAAACTAGAGAGAGCCGATATAAACTCAATATCACAAAGGCAAGGACAAATGTAAAAAGTAGATATCTGTTAAAGGGGTAAAACTATGGAATAACTGACGACGAATAAAAAAAATTTGTAGTTCGATACATAATTTTTTTTAAATTAATAATGTAATGTAAAAAGGGTAGGCAATATAAGCCTCGGCCTACATCTTTTCGGTCGTTATTAAAATTATATAAATGTACATTGCTTTGTAAAAGAAGACCGAAATAAAATCATTCATTCATTCATTCATCCACTCATCCACTCGTTCACCTGTCCGCCGCGAGAGCGCTGCCTCAGCTCCAGGGGGATCTCCCTGAGGGAACGAGGACAGACAGTAAGAAACTAGGCTGTTACCCATCCTGTACCAACTGTGAACTCTGTTGCCAATGATGCTTTTACAGTCTACAACTGCCCTACACTGTAATCACAGACAGTAATCATAATAATCATAACTACCTACATCATACTATTTATTTAACCTTTATTTGACCAGGTAGTCACTTTGAGATCAAAGATCTCTTTTCCGAGCAAGACCTGGCCACTACCCATAGAACTCTGTATGCTGGCATGTACAATAGTACCGTATATACATTTATATTTACAGTATATATATATATATATATACACACATATCCGTCTGAATATACATGCATATAATTCTTCTATATACATACTTATACACAGCATGTACAATAATGATGTATATATATCTATACAATGTCTACAAACACTTGCATATAATCCTTTTTACACACCTGTAGACACTACATCTATATCTGTACATATACCTTAACTACTCTTACTAGTTATACTGCTGTACAGTATGACTTACTACCATAGTGTCTTTATACCTGTATCACTGTACAGTATGACTTACTACCATAGTGTCTTTATACCTGTATCACTGTACAGTATGACTTACTACCATAGTGTCTTTATACCTGTATCACTGTACAGTATGACTTACTACCATAGTGTCTTTATACATGTATCACTGTACAGTATGACTTACTACCATAGTGTCTTTATACCTGTATCACTGTACAGTATGACTTACTACCATAGTGTCTTTATACATGTATCACTGTACAGTATGACTTACTACCATAGTGTCTTTATACCTGTATCACTGTACAGTATGACTTACTACCATAGTGTCTTTATACCTGTATCACTGTACAGTATGACTTACTACCATAGTGTCTTTATACCTGTATCACTGTACAGTATGACTTACTACCATAGTGTCTTTATACCTGTATCACTGTACAGTATGACTTACTACCATAGTGTCTTTATACCTGTATCACTGTACATGGGGCTAGATCCACAAAGAATGGATTGCACGGTGCTAATTGCACCCTTACTTACAATTCATTATGAATTGAAAATGGGGGACCCTGATGTAAACAAGACCAAAGTCTTTCTCTGGTCTGCATCCCCTTAACAATTGTGTGTATTGAGCCGTACTGTATATTGTACCCATTCGGCAATCTGTTAATACAATTTTCAATCAATCAATCACCGCATGAGGGTCCCCCGTTTTCAATTCATAATGAATTGTAAGTAAGGGTGCAATTAGCACCGTGCAATCCATTCTTTGTGGATCCCGCCCATAGTGTCCATATAGCTGTATCACTGTACAGTATGACTTACTACCCTCACGTGTCTCTCTGGTGGCACCACTGTTAGGATGACAGACAGACTCTACCCTCACGTGTCTCTCTGGTGGTACCACTGTTAGGATGACAGACAGACTGCTACCCTCCTGTGTCTCTCTGGTGGCACCACTGTTAGGATGACAGACAGACTCTACCCTCACGTGTCTCTCTGGTGGCACCACTGTTAGGATGACAGACAGACAGACTGTGCTCCTCCTCACCCCCTCTACCCTCACGTGTCTCTCTGGTGGTACCACTGTTAGGATGACAGACAGACAGACTGACTCCTCCTCACCCCCTGTGGACGGAGCTACCCTCACGTGTCTCTCTGGTGGCACCACTGTTAGGATGACAGACAGACAGACTGTGCCCACTGTTAGGATGACAGACAGACTGTGCCCCTCCTCACCCCCTGTACCCTCCTGTGTCTCTCTGGTGGCACCATTGTTAGGATGACAGACAGACTGCTACCCTCCTGTGTCTCTCTGGTGGCACCACTGTTAGGATGACAGACAGACTGCTACCCTCCTGTGTCTCTCTGGTGGCACCACTGTTAGGATGACAGACAGACTCTACCCTCCTGTGTCTCTCTGGTGGCACCACTGTTAGGATGACAGACAGACTCTACCCTCACGTGTCTCTCTGGTGGCACCACTGTTAGGATGACAGACAGACTGCTACCCTCCTGTGTCTCTCTGGTGGCACCACTGTTAGGATGACAGACAGACTCTACCCTCACGTGTCTCTCTGGTGGCACCACTGTTAGGATGACAGACAGACTGCTACCCTCACGTGTCTCTCTGGTGGCACCACTGTTAGGATGACAGACAGACTCTACCCTCACGTGTCTCTCTGGTGGCACCACTGTTAGGATGACAGACAGACAGACTGTGCCCCTCCTCACCCCCTGTACCCTCCTGTGCTGACAGACAGACAGACTGTGCCCCTCCTCACCCCCTGTACCCTCACGTGTCTCTCTGGTGGTACCACTGTTAGGATGACAGACAGACAGACTGTGCCCCTCCTCACCCCCTGTACCCTCCTGTGCCCCTCTCCTCACCCCCTGCGGATGGACTCCAGGAAGATGGCGTTAGCCGGGTCGCTGTAGTTTCTTAGCTCCCCGTCATCCAGACTGAACCCTGACTTCCACAGCTTCAGCACGACATGCACCTAACACACACACACACACACACACAGGCGCACACACACACACAATAAAGAGCCCGTGAAGTGAGTGACATCATCCTCATGCCCCTGTGTGTATTATGTATAGTTTGTACAAAGAATTTAATAAATAAAACCTAAATGTCAAAAATCTTGATTGTCCAAATAATATTTTCATGTCCAAAATTCCATTCTTATTCCATCCCTCGCTGAAACCCGCCCTGCACACAGGGTTATATATATATATAGCGCCACATGTAGGCTGGACAAGATATGCCTCCTAAAGTGTCTAAACGGAAGTACAGGCTACAGGCTTTCCGGTGTCGACAAAACAATTATAGAAACGTGCACATTTCCTCGTTTAAGCCACTGCAGCGGCTCTGCCTGAAGAATTTACTACACGACCGGGAGGCTCTAGCTCGGTGGGTTCGGAGGCAGCTTCCAGGGGAAGTACACACACCGGGAAGTCTGCCCCACAGACACTTTCGGCCGTAGTTATTTACCAGCTTCATCTCACGGAGGAGATACAACTGGGAACGAGGTTAAGCCACACGCTACGTGTCGACCTGGTCTCGTTCCTGGACATCGACGTCACACTCATTGTGCCGTTATGGTGGTACGATCGAGGCGCAAACGGAGAAGGTTCATCTCGACGAGCGTTGGTTTCAGCGAGCGTCACACGAGCGGCCGGAGGCCAGCGAGACGGAAACAGGAAACGGTGGAAAGTAGAGCGAGGGAAACCTGAGAGATCACAACTGGTGGGAAGGGATGAGAGTCGCGTGTCAGGGAAACCTGAAGGATCGCATTCCCTGCACGTCAAGAAGACGCACAATCATCCAAGTGAAGGGGGAGGAGGCAGGGGGGGCAGGGGGGAGGAGGCAGGGGGGGTAACCCTCGTGTGGCGTTTGTGTTTTTGTTACGCACCCGATGTTCACAGGTCTGGTGGACCCACAACATTATTGGGATTTTAAAACGATAAAGCCGTAACAATTAGTGTAAAAATACTTTATCTCAATTATGATTAAAATGTGATGTTAAAAAAACAAAAACACAATAATCCATTATAATCAGGACACGAATGGAATAAATCATGTTCATCTTAAAAAAATATAAATGAAACAAGGTGGAGGCAGACTGTGAAGGAACACGGTGAACCTTTTTGTTTCATGTCGACCATATTTACTTGTTTTCACCTACAATTTACATACTCTGGGGCCCAGTGGACTCGAACACCACATATGTGTGGGGGGGGGGGCACAGTGTGTGTGTGTGTGGGGGGGCAAGGTGGACTCAATGAAAATGTGTTCTTTTACATGTTCTTCACATAAAATGAGCCAAAGCCAAATGAGTCTCATCGTATAATTTCTCCTTTAAAAAAAAACGGGTCCCACAGACCAGAACACCGTGCGAGGGTGAATCCATAGATATATATAAAGGCTAGATGACTCACCCGCGCTGCTGGCCAATGGGGAACCGACGTTGTCACGTGGCGACCATCTTGCCACAGACAGCAAGCTCACTCATGTCTATGGTGCATGTACTATTGAAATAACCATAGCTTGCTTTGTTTGGTTTGTTATAAACGTCAGAGATGCTGTATATTCCGGTTAGTTAGATAGTAAATTATATTGACTTGTTATTTTGTTTACACGGCTTGTGTTATTTTTACTACCTGTACCCCCCCCCCCCCCCCCATCCCAGTACGATGCCTGAATTTCCCCAAGGGGATCAATAAAGGAATATCTTATCTTAGATGTAGTTATCATAAAATAATTTCAACATGTCCAAGCATCCTGAATCATAGCCACGGCAATGATGTTTGTAATAAACCAAACCGTTTGTAAATCCCGTCAAGATGTCAGCGAGTTATAAGAGTATTTTTGTTTGTGCATTTACATTTAACATTTTGTCATTTAGCCGACGCTTTTATCCAAAGAGACTTGTGCAGAGATCACTGACCGTCACTGACCGTTGACTGTGACAAGATGGCCGCCGGTGAACTACGCTGGAGAGACTGGGCCTTGCACCATCTAGTCATATAATATATATATCTATGGGTGAATCAATCAAAACAAACGACGGTGTAACAAACTCACGTCCTGTTGGCTGCCGCCGGCAGCCCGTCTGTTCTCACCGGCCACGTAGGCGGACTGCTCCTCTGGGGCGGCGCCGAGCCGGTAACCTCCACCGACGAAGGGCTGAGGGAGGGATGGAGGAGTTAGAGAAGCACAGACAACCATCCATACTGGGGGGTAGGGCTGTACCGAATAGTTCCAAGCTTCATTCATAGTGTTGACATTCGAATTGTAAATCAACATTCAAATATATATATTTTTGTGTCTATTCATTCTGTTTAAACTAGGGCTGTCCTCGACTAAGGATTTGGATAGTCGACTATGATTGGACGAAATTTGCCGTTAGTCGACTATTAGTCGACCAAAAAAAGTAAAAAAAAAAAAGTATAATATATATATATTAGAGCTGGGCCGTTAACGGCGTTAACGTGCTGCGTTAACGCGATACTAGTATTGCGCGATAATATAATTGACAGTTAATCTAAAAAAAATAAAAATTACATTTTTACCTTTATTTACCCAGGGTAGGTTCGCTGAGCACAGATGGAAGAAGGAGAAATAGAGATTGGACTGATTGAGTCTTGTCACATAGTTCAAGTTTGAAATGCTTCTTTCCGTTTTGCTCCTGAGAGTGTGCTAGATACTGTACTGTACTGGTAATATTATTTGTGTTAACTTCTGAATAAAACAACTTATTAAACACAAGTACATCTTATTGAACATTATTTTGATATTTCATTACCAATTATCATAGCAAAACAGCTTTTTCAAACAGTCTGTAATGCATTTTGGAAACGGGAGATGGGCTCATGGTGTAATGGCCTGAGAAACATAAGGAGGAAAGAAAAAGTAAGGACTTACTTCTGGTCATTATTTGGGTAGAACACACATATTTTGAATGCCTTCGGCAGATTTATTTTTTTTATTTTTTTTGAGCCATTTTAATCCAGGATTGCAGATAGATTAATCTAGATTAAAAAAAGAAATCTATGCCCACCTCTAATATATATATATATATATATATTTTCATTCCATTTGGGCTGTGGGGGGTGCTTCATGTCTGAAGGAGTCGACTGAAGGCTTCTTGTCCTCTGAAAAAGCATGCAAGCATGCAATTGGTCCACTAATGGATACATCTTGATATGTGTCTAGTCTAGTGTGTTCATTCGATGGGTGGAATCCTCTTTCAGTGCCTCTGTGCCTGTTTTCTTAGGCAGTTAGCCTCTGGTATGCGTGCCATTAGCGTTAGCCACGCTTCTAGGCCTCTTTTCTTTTGGAAAGAATGATATATAAAATAAAAATAAAAAAAAGTTTATAAAAATCTTTTCTTTCTCTTTTTTTTGTATTCGACTAAGAGGTTGGCAGTCGACTAATAGGGGTCAACTCTAGTTTAAACCAATGGGTTTTTTTTCTTCACAGTTGCAGATAAAGATTAGGCTGCTACACTAATATTATACTATTATAGTATATGACTTGTCATAAAAATTAAAATAAAACATTTATCATAAATGATGTAGTCTGCATCTGCTGGTCGCTCCATCAAGACGTCACCATCACTTTCGTACCAACCGTGCCCTTATTGGATTATTTATGTTGACAAAACTGAGGAGTTATTATTCATTCACACTTTCAGTGCCAGCAGGGGGCGCACAATTTAGTGCTTGAATGCCCAGCATCCACTTCAATGTTAGCGTTAATAACGCCTAATCTATGTTTTAAATTATGGCTATGTGTCTAATATGCCCGTCGCTTATCAATGACTCATTTTCCAGTCAACATTGTCGAAGCGGATTTTTTTTCTTTTTTTTATAAATCGGTTCATTTCCGTTTTATAGCATTTTGAAAAGCCCTCGTTTTCAAGGAAAATAAAAAGATTCCGTGATAAACGCCCTGTACTGGAATATTCTAGAACGTTGTCATTTTTCGGCCTATTTATGAATCGTTTTCAAATAAACGCTAGATTATCGATAGTATACGTGTACGTCAGGGTTTCCGTTAGAAAAAATTGTTGCCGGTCTCAGGGTCCGGTAGATTTAAATCTACCGGTCAAATGAGAAATTCCGGTCAGAGTTTATTGAGCTTAAAAATAATTGACATCCTCAAGACATGTAGATTTATAATATTTTAACATAAAACTAGGCTACTTTTGCGTATACAATCATTATATTCCAAATAAAATAAGTCCAATAACTCCGTGCTGCTGCCAACTTTAAATCAAATAGGTGTCTGTGGGCAGTCGCCCGACATTAATAAACAGCAGTCTGTTATAATCACATTTTTATGAGCTAACGAATTCCGTTATATTGGACATTTGTATTAATTATATCAAGCGAAGAACTGAGAAATTTGGCAGAGAGAGACGGCAACATTATCGTGGGTTTGCGTGACGACTCTCTCTCTCTCTCTCCACCTCCCAACGACTTATTTGCAAAGAGTATGGCGCTGCAGACCAGCAGATTCAGCTGTTTTAAGGCTCTATCTGGGGAACGCTCAACAGCGCCCCCCACCCAACAGCTGAATTGCCAATGGATGAATTGGAGTACTGCACTTTGCCGGTACAGATGGGTGGGTTATGGTGGTTTCTGCGGCTCTGCAGCTGCATGCAGTCGCAAATCTAGCAGCAGCCAGCTCGCGCTGACAACAGTGGTGTCATTATTATACCTGCTTGGTGAAGCAACGATGAAACAAATGTAATGATTGTTTCGTTCATCGCATAGGCTATTTAATTTTAGCCTATTTTAATACAATTCAAATAATCAAATTGTGCTTAGAGGGAATTATTTTCACCGGACATTAAGACCGGAGAGATTAAATATGTCGGACTTCAACAGATTTTGCCGGTCAAATACCGGTAATTACCGGCTAACGGAAACGCTGGTGTACGTATGCATGCTATATAGGCAATCTCCTCAAAGCCATCGCCCACACAGACAGATCACACATAGGGCAAACGCTGAGATCTCAGCGAATACAACTATGATTATCCCAAGACTTGTAAAATAGATTCCTTACCTCAGATCAGATGTTCTCCAAAAAGATCATTCCAATTCCTGATCGCCATTCCAAAAATCGATCGCTTTTATTGATCCAACGCTAGATACTGTAAACACATATTCCACGCTGTTCTGATGGTCCACAATGAATCCGATCGGCTCGGGTTACATGCCTGAGAAGTAAAATGTGGATTCCGGATTTTTCTTTTCTCATCCATTTTCATTGAGTCCATTCCAAAAGGGTGCATTACCATCTGGGAGACGATAGGGGGCGGTGTTTTCCACATCTGAGCTCCTGATGGGGCTGGTTTACCAACGGGAGACTCCGTTGATGAAATATGAATTCAGATCGCTAATAAAAAAATAACACGCAAATTGTCGTGGTGGGCATTCAGGGGGCGGGCTGATAACACGTGTTATCACGTGGTGGGCTCTCAAAGTGTTAAAGAAAGTTGATTTAATAAAAAAAATAAAATCATTTAATCAGATTAATCACTTTATTCAAATTGAGGATTTAGTTTGAGGATATTATAAAAAAAATAAAAAGATTTTTGGATTACGTCATGCGGATTACGGATGCGGAGCTAATGATGCTAATGATGGAGCATCGCCGTCGGTTGTGTGATAGTAAAGGGCTAACCGTCTGTATTGTCACAGTGAAAGGGTTAACCGACTGTCCTGTGGCAGTGAAAGGGTTAAGAGGTTAATAATCAGGCGTAGGTTGCTAAAAAATTAAAAATAAAAATACTATCCTGGGAAGTATTGTTCTGCACACTTGAATAACAGTCTCACCAGAGTTGTGTCAGAGATCATCTCAGGAAGATCATCTCAGTAAAGTTCTGTCTGCGAGCTCAGGGCGCTGTGTGGGACCGTCTCTGACACCATGTCAAACATGCAGAGTAGCGTTGTCAAAAATAGCGATTTTTCTATACATATAGATTCTGAATATTTAAAACGGTTTCAATACTCATTTCCCGCAATATCGATATTTAATTATTCATAAAAAAAATTAAAAAATTGTATAAGGAAGTTGCATTGTTCATTTCAATACCTGTAATAGTACAGTAGTCCACACACACACACATGTGAATATGACTGTAATACAAACAGTTCAGTTTGTCAGGTACATGCAACACAGATTACAGTGTTGACATCTGTCTGCTTGAGAAAATACCATGTTCTGCAATACAAATTATTGAAGTGAGATGAACAGACTGAACTTCATTTTATTAGATAAAAACATGTTGACAGTTTTACTTTGCAGTTGAAAAAGAGTAATACATTAAATTTGATAAAAAAAAAATATAAAAAAAAATAATGTTCATCGTTTGTCTCTTTAATATTTCCCATTACATACTGTATTTGTAGATCTGGTATGTCATAAATATCTAGAGATGTAGCAGTACTGTCTAGCTGTATGTCATGTAGATTATGATGAATTGAAATGGGGGACCCTGATGTAAACAAGACGAAAGTCTTTCTCTGGTCTGCATCCCCTTAACAATTGTGTGTATTGAGCCGTACTGTACCTAGGGCTGGGCGATATAACGATAAATATCGCGATATATTTTAATAATAGATATCGGGAAAAAAATCGATTTCGAACAGGGCAGTTTTAAAACCAGAGACAGTGGACAGACTTGTCTTTCTTGCCTGCAACTTAAAGTAATGGCTTTGCTTGTCCAAATGACAATACTGACCAAATTGAGATTTATTTTTCTCTTGTCCATTTATTTTGTTTGCTTTCTAATTTAAAATACAGTTTGAAACCGTCTGTACACAGTAGGCTATGTGTGCTAGCAAAGCTAGACTCCAGTCACGAGTCACGGTGCACATGTGCGGTGGTTTGTCCACCAAAAAAGCGCCAAAAGATCGAAAATAAACGAGCAGAGCCAGAACTGTTCAACTCCTCTGGAGCCACAGCCAGCAGAGAAGCCGGTTTACTTTAGCTTTCAAACCAGCTGCAGCCTGAGAACTGGAGTGTGAGGGGATGTAACACTAAAGATGGCGGCAACGACAAAGAATTGCTGCAAAATAAACATACATCTGTTGTTTATATATATATATATATATATATATATATATATATATATATAAAAATGTAACTTATAACAATTTCGATAATTATCGATATCGAGAAATATGATAACATTATCATATCGTTATCGCGATATGATTTTTTTGCCATATCGCCCAGCCCTAACTGTACCCATTCTGCAATCTGTTAATACAATTAGCAATCAATCAATCTGTTATGCTTAACACGCAGTACTATTAACTTTACTTAATTTCTAAGATTATATCATTTAGTTATTTTTACATGTGTGATCTAAAGATAAACAAAGGGTTTTAAAAGTGTTATATTTATCTTCTCTAGTACCAGAGAGAAGCTGAGGAGAATCAACCAGCAACAAAAGCTAAATCTTTTTCCCCGTGGTATCGAAAATGGTATCGAATATCGATACTTTTCAAGGTATCGTATCGAAGTTCGAAATTCCAGTATCGTGACGACACTAATGCAGAGTATGAGCCACTGCCCTCTGGGAGCAGGTTTAGAGTTCCACGCTCTCTAGACTAAATAGGTTTAAAAACTCCTTTATTCCGATCTCAGTTAAACTTTTAAATAGTGCTAGATAAATGGCCGACAATTATCGAATAACTGATATTTGGTTGTATATAGGGATGCTCGATATCCCCAGGCCATCAGGTTGCTCAACGAACAATAAAACTATGCAACAACCATCAAATGCACTCACAGCACACACATCCACACGCACACACTCACTTTAAACAAACAACACACTGCAGCACCCACTCTCCACACTTTAGAACACCTAAACACACTTTATATTTATTGGCAAAGAATTTGCACTACAACCCATACCTCAGTACAACTTACTGTAAAATTGTACCTAAATTGTACCGCATCCCATTTCTGCTTTGCACTATATAGTATATTGTAATTAGTATATTGTATAGTATATTGTATGTATGGTAACTCAGTTACGTCTACTCTGCATTGAACATTGTACATATGTACATACTGAACACTTGTGTCTACGTACGTGACTTCTATTTTATATTTTGCATTTTGTATAAAAGTATTCTGTACTTCTGTATGACAACTAATAAAGAAACTTGAAACTTGAACTTGAAACTATTGGCTTTTTTACCGATATAGTCCAACTCTTAATTTCCGATACCGATATCAACCGATACCGATATATGCAGGGTTTCCCCCCCAAAAAACGGAATCATTTCAGGTAATTAACATTACATATCTCTTGTTGTGGAATTAACACAACATTATGCATACTTTTGACAATAAATAAAATCAGAATTTGTTCTTACTTGCTTGCCTGGGTAAATAAAGGTTATAGAAATCTAAAACTTTTTTTTAAAAACCGACACTTTCCTATATCACATTTTAATGCCAATATCGGCCGATAATATCGGACATCCCTAGTTGTATATTTATCGATAACCAATATTTGGGTATACTATATATATATGTGGTGTTGCCAGACATCCTGCTGTGCAGCTACTTTACTGTATCTTTTACATTGTTTATCTCCTCTGTTTGGAGTCAGTTGTGTTGCGTCATGTCTGTCTGTATGTGTCTGTGGCTGTAGTGTGGCTGTAGTGTGGGTGTATGTATGCGTCTGTGACTGTAGTGGGGCTGTAGGCCTCCTCACCTTGGATCTGCTGGACTCCCCGGCACTCTTGCCGGCCCGGTCCACAGGCACGGCCCCGTGCTCCTTGGCCCCCTTGAAGAGATCTTCCACCACTTCATTGGAGCTCTTTTTCTTGGGGGGGCCCACAATCTGCTGTCCGCTGCGCTCCGACCCCCCAGCAAAGAACCTGACGGGGTAGAGAGGGTAAAGGTGAGATAGGTGGGTCATCTACCACAGTGTATTTATACCTGTATCACTGTACATTCAGATTCCTTTATTGTCACAGCTTTTTAAAATGTACATACATTCCGAAAACGTGAGATGCTTGTTTTCCTTGGCTCCTCAACCGTAGTAGTGTGCAATACAACAAATACTTTAAATAATCCTATACAATATAACTTTACTATGGTACCCTATGCTATGTTGCTAATGCTATCCCTATACTATCTATACTCCTATAATCTATGCTACACAATCCTATGCCAAGCTATTATACAAGGTAACAGTGAAGTTAAAGTCAAGTTAAACAGTGAAGTTAAAGAGCAGCGGATGATAAATAGACATATCTTGGAAATAAAAGAGACATGTTGTGCATGAGGTAGCAGTGTGCACGTGGAGTGCACGTCCTTTAAGGTGCTTTGTGTGCAGCGTGTCCATGAGGGTTCAGCGTCTCTCCGTCAGTAGCCCGTCGTGTTCACAGTTCTGTTGGAGGTGGATCTGAGACTCCGGTACCGTCTGCCAGACGGCATGAGCTCAAAGGTAGGTACGGGTTGGCCCCTTCCTACCTGACCAACCTACTCCACCCCTACACTCCAGCACCAGGCCTCCGCTCCTCCAACGCCGACCTCCTCACCATCCCCCGCACCAGGCGTTCCACACGGGGAGACCGAGCTTTCGCTGTAGCTGCCCCCAGACTATGGAACTCCCTCTCCCCCTCCATCCGAGGCTCTGACACCATCAACCTCTTCAAAACCCACCTGTTCACACTTGCCTTCACGCAACACGGCCCGCTCCCAAGTAGCCCACCCCCCGACTCTTTTCTTTTAAGCCACAGATCCCGTTGTTTTGTTTTGTTAATTTCAACCACTTCATCCAATTGGACAGCACCGTGCTTCCTTTTTTTATCTCTTTTATCTTATTAGTTTTTTTCCTGTTGTTACTATACACATTTTTTTTTTATCTTTTATTTTTTCCAAAAAAATATATTTTCCACCCTTTCCTTGTACAGTGTCCTTGAGTCTGAGAAAGGCGCTTCTCTCTTAAAATCCAATTTATTATTATTATTATTATAAACTGTTTGTGGTTGGGGTGGCTGGGGTGTGCCTTGCCGACACAGCGCTCAGTGAATATATTGTCTATGGAGGGTAGTTTGCTTCCACAGATCTTCTCGGTCGTTCGCACTACTCTCTCCAGTGCTCTGCGGTCGCTTTGGTTGGCATTTCCAAACCGTGCGGTGGTGCATCCTGTCAGTACGCTCTCCGTGGTGCCTCTGTAGAAGGCCCTGAGGATCTGTGGCCCCATGCCAAATGTCTTAAGTCGCCTGAGGTGGTAGAGGCGTTGTACATACTCTGTACATACATCCGATTAGCACTATTACTACCAATTTATATATTTTATATCCAGTCACCTGTTGTACATTGTATATTACCATTACATTTAGCCGACGCTTTTAGCCAAAGCGACTTACAGGTTCTGTACGACAAATCAGCAGGAAGGAAGGGTACAACTCTATCAGCTGAGGAGCCAGGTTCATCAAACAGTGTTGAAACTTGGGCGCTGCAGTGTCGAGTGCATGGTAGTAGTAGAGACATATTAGTCTGTAGTGTGGCAGTGAAATGGTTAACCCTTTCGGTAGTGTGGGAGTGAAAGGGTTAAAAGCTCACAGACAACATCTCGCACCGCACTACGCATGGAGCTCACCTTTCACCCTCCTCTTCATCACTGTCATCCTCTTCCTCGTGCATCAGATCTCTGAAGGAGGTCACTCTGGGTGTTGCGCTGTTACCATGGATACCGTGAAGCAGAGACATGGGGGGGGGGGGGGGGGGGGTGCACTGTTAAAAATCAATCAAGTTATATAAGACAACCGTTTGGAGGCAGTTATCGGCCAGGTATCTGTAGGTAAAGGTCTCTGGTGCTTCTCTGCTGTACCTACCCGTCTCTGGTGCCTCTCCTGACTGTGGGTGGAACGCTGTTAGAGACATGGGGGGCAATGTTAAATATTATCAAGTTACAGCCGTTTGGAAGCAGTCGGTCAGGTATCTAAGTATCTGTTGTCGACACAAAGACGGCAGCAGACCACATTTTTATTCATAGTATTCCATAAAATCAGCGCCGTGGCCATGTTGGTAGGCAAACAGGGGACTGTAATCAATTAATAAGGTGATTATAATTAAATGACCAGCATAATAATCATGTTGAGTTATGTTGATTTCATTACATAATTATGGCAAAAAGAAATAAGACTCATGAGAGTACTATGAATTAGGGATGCAGCGATAGGATTTTTTTTTTGCAGATACAGATATTACCAATGTCCATATGATCTGTATGAATAAACCCCATTTCTATGATAATCACATTTTGTAAATACTGAAACAATGTTAGCCCACAATCCTGTCACATGCAAGTAACGTCACCCAGATAAACTAGAAACACACACAGGAGCGAGACAGACATCATTATCAGTCGTTCACATTGGTCCAGTTTTGCTCATTGGTGCAACAAGCAATAACAACATCACCAGCCGATACACGTTTGCCGATACATATCTGCCCAGTTTTGCTCATCGGACCGACTGATATATGAAAATAAATCACCAATACCGGCTGATATCAATACGGTCACCGATATATATTGAGCATCCCTGCCGTAAATGCATGATATTCACATGATTCAATTACTATTTTAATTTACATGTTGGGCGACTTGTGGCTCAGGAGGTAGAGCGGTCGTCTCGTCTGGTAATCAGAAGATTCCCGGTTCGATTCCAGCTCCTCTCGACAGCGTGTCGAAGACACTTAACCCTCTAACTGCTGCACGATGAGCGGGTTGGCACCTTGGCACGGTCGCCTCCGCTGTCGGTATAAAAGATAAATGGCTGCATTTATATAGCAGCTTTTATCCAAAGCGCTTTACAATGTGTTCCTCACATTCACACACCGACGGCGGAGGCGACCATGCAAGGTGCCAACCTGCTCATCGGAAGCAATTAGGGGTTAAGTGTCTTGCTCAAGGATACTTCGACACACTGCCCGGGAATCGAACAGGGAACTTCCGGATAACCAGACGACTGCTCTACCTCCCGAGCCACTGTCGTCGGCGTGTGAATGTGTGCGTGAACGGGTGAATGTGAGGCAACATAGGTTGTAAAGCACTTTGGATAAAAGCAATATATAAACGCAGTCCATTTACGATTTGAGCCGGATGGAGATGCCGATGTCAAAGCAAAGAGGAAGACGGATGTAGCAAAGATCAGGCGTCTGTATTGGCGGATTACTGATTAAATGTTCGATTCACAAGGTCCCGACTTGTTTTGATTTGATTATTGATTTGATTTAGGCTCGACAGCGCTGGTTTCAGGGAGCCAGCGCCTGCCATTGTTGTCATTAGTTTTACATTAGTCATCTGCAGGGCGGGGAGGGGAGGGGCGCTGGGAATAACGTTTGGCAAGACTCTTCACACATCCACTGAGAAGGTTATAGATTAAACTGAACCATGACAAGCTAAACTGGGATAGTAGAGATCCAGTGGCAGTTTGCAAACCACAAGCAACATTTGAGAGGAGCTGCAGTTCTCTGTCGTGCGAGTAGCCTAGACACTGACACAGTAAACATTACAACACCATGGCCAGTCTGACGAAAGTCATTTTCCAGAATCATTGCTGAATGACCAACAAATTGCTATTTGATAGTCACTGAGAACTATTTGAGTATTAAATCGAACGCTGATGCTTGAAAGGGCTGAGCTTCCACGTTAACGTATGCTTTTGTACGTTATGGTATGTTTGTACAAACGGGAGATAATCCAACGAGCTCACTAGTTGGCTGCTGCCATTGGCTAACGGCTAACGCTAGCGGACCAAGTGAACGTAAAGTACCATTCTTTCTGAACGTTACATCACTGATGCTTGAAATGTGTGAAACAACCTCCCTGGTCTCTCCATCCTGTTCTCCCAGCTGTTACCAGACTGTTGTGCTACCTGGCTGAGCTAGCGAGCTGTACCCAGCATGCCGTTCAGCGGTGTAACAGTTAATAGGGTCCCATCTCAATACACTACACACAGTGGAGTTGCCGATAAAAACAAGGGAAAATATAGTTAGTAACGATATTCGCATAAACTATTTGATTCTGTAAAACGTAACAACTATTTGAATATTCCAGAACCGATGCCCATCTCTAGTTTATTCTCTCCTTTCATTGCCCGACCGTTTAGTTCTGTACGAAGCACCTGGTCAGGGACCTCCAGCTCCACTATGACAACAAAGCACTATGAAATGTTTGCCTCTCTGACGGGGGGCATAGCCCCCCCCCACTCCGGACCACCCCCTAGTTGCACCATCTTGTTGTGAAAGTCCTGGGGAAAGCCCCGAGTATATGAGAGTATCTCCGAGTCTCCGGCCGTACAACGTTACCTTGGCGCCGCGGGGCGGGGCACAGAGGACCCTCCCTCTGGCTGAGGAAGAGTGACGATGTCATCTTCAGCTCCGTCTTCAAAGAAACTGGCCAGAGCGAGCTGTGGACACAGAAGGAACGCAAGCCACGTGACATTCTCTCTCTCGCGGCCTTTTAACCACGTGGTGACGGAGTATTATAGTCAAGAGATGCAACATTTTGATTCATGGCGCATCATCGATCAATTGAGGAGGTGACTCGTTTGTGACGATGATCCAAGCGTACGTGGTGTGGAAGTGACTTAAGAGCATACAGCTAATGAGGGCGGCTACGTGGCGTAGTGGGCAAGGCGCTCGCCACGAATGCGGAGACGCTGGGCTCGCCTGTTAGAGCCCAGCGCTCCACATTGCTTTCAGTTTAGCTGGTCGTTGGCCGTATTAGGGGATGGGAAACTGATGGGTGGGGATGGGGCGTTGTGGACAGCGACTCCTACAGGTCGGTTGGTGCGCCTGCGCAGTAGAATCAGGAAGTGTCGGGGGCAGCGTGAGCCTCCCGCGCGTTACTCCTCGACACTGAGAGATCGAGCTGCTCAGGTGAAAAGATGCGACTGCTGTTACCTCAAGTACCGGAGGGGACTTGTGCTATGTATGACTTAGTCCACATTGCAGCCGGCTTGTGGGAGGCAAGAAACAGCGTCCGTGACAGGGGAGGGTTGAATTGGATGATACGAAATTGGGATGGGAGAAAATATAAAAAATGGGAGAAAAAGTGGATCAAAAAAGAGCATACAGCTAGCTAATGGATACAGTATTAACAACTCGTTAATTCATAGCGTATTATTTTTCGATTGATAGGACGCGTAATGCAGGTCAATTGTGATAACATGAATGCATGTGGTCTATTTTACTATCATAGCAGTTAAGACAAGCACATTAATATATGAAATAATAAAGCTACCTGGTTGGTTAGCTAATGAACTTAGGTCGCACTTGGCTGGACAGGGGTGGGATGGCAAACGGTAAACACACAAGCTAGCTGCAACGCTGTGTGGCAAGGAACGTTAACGCCCTACCCACAGCTGTAAAGGAATGTGAATCACTACCCACTTTCAAAACCACTCTCAAAGAGCACCTACGGAAGACTGCAATTCGAAACTGGCCCCTGTAAATGTCCTAACCCAACCTCCTCCAGTGTACAGTAAAGGTCCTAACCCAACCCCCTCCAATGTACAGTAAATGTCCTAACCCAGTAATACACGAGCCACTCTTCTTGGACCAAGTAAGGTTTCGTGGATAATCCAATGTACAGTTACCCCCCTCCAATGTACAGTTTCTTCGTCAAATGTACTTTTTTTTTCTTTAACTCTTTTTGAATCACAACAGTACTTGTCGTGGAAATATATTATCATGTCCTTATAGATCTGTGTTGAGATATCATGTTATACAGCTTGACTTTCAGTGTGACCAGCTTGACTGGTTAATGTGTGTGTCTCCAAAGTACTGACATCTCCCTGGTCATAACAAAGTTGTTGTTGCTTCCAGTGACTGAGAACCATTTTTGTTTACCTTCGTCATCATATCTGATGAACAGTTAGACGAAGCTGTTTTGCTTTCAGATCATAGCCATAATACAGTCGTATTATTAATGTCTCTAACCAGCTATTTTGTTTCTTCTACGTCATTTTCATGTATTTAATTGTATGTCTGACCAGAGCTCTGGATCATTCTATGGTCATACAGTCATGTTGTCTCTGATTGTAGACTGATCTTTCATTTGTGGCCACGGATGAAATAAACTCTTATTTACTATTAATAATGACTCAGAATCATTAATGTAAACGGCTCATCGTTTGTCTCTTTAATATTTCCCATTACATACTGTATTTGTAGATCTGGTATGTCATAAATGTCTAGAGATGTAGCAGACGCAGTACTGTCTATCTGTATGTCATGTAGATTAGGATGAATTGAAAATGGGGGACCCTGATGTAAACAAGACGAAAGTCTCTCTCTGGTCTGCATCACCTTAACAATTGTGTGTATTGAGCCGTACTGTACTGTACCCATTCTGCAATCTGTTAATAAAAATGTCAATCAATCAATCGAAACCTAACAAGCTAGCCGCTAGCTAGCGAGGCTCAGTGGATCCAGTGTTACCGTTAGTAGCTAAGACACCAGAGAGATGAAATCGACGAGTCTTCATTTCAAGTGGATTTAAACAACACACGGCGTGTCTTCTCTGGTGTACAGGCAGGTATGTCAGCTGAATGTAGAACGGTCGTGTCACTGGATGACAACAGTTTTTTACACAAGGCCATTGTTGTCAAAGAGTGACTTGGCACAATTACCGGCAAAAGCGGCTAACGCTAGCCAGCCAGCTAGCTAGCCAACATGCTACAATGCTGCCGACGGTTACTGTCACTTGTTTATGTATCCTTTAGCGACTTTATAAACCCCGCACAGTTCAGTGGAAGGTGACATGAGCAACACACCTGCAAATTCCAACCCGCGGAATCTAAGAAGAAGCGGGCCCTCTCCTCGTCCACGTCGGTAACAGCGATGAACTCCCTCACGGAGTCTTCTTGGTTCGCCATCTTGAAACTGTGCCCGTCCAGTGAGTGCTCCGGCTCCACCTGAGGAACCGAGGAGCGACGGATTAATGGTTCCTATCTGGTCTCTCATCATACCAGCCACCCACCATCACAAGAGTTATTGAAAGAGATATATTGCTAACAGAAAGGAAATAATTAGGGCTGTCAAAGTTAATGCTTTAACTTTGGAGATTAATTTAAATTATTATTAAAGCATTCAAATAAATTAATCTAGATGAATCTATGGAGTGTACTTGCAATGGGCCTGGTCGACTACAAGATACACTACTACACGACCAAGGTACCCATGTACATGTCAAAATACTTCCCAAAGGTCAGTGAATACCACGATCACAACACCAGAGGGAGCTCCACAAATCATGTTAAACCCAGATTCGGCTCAAACAAGGGACTAAACATGTTTCGCAATTATGCCATATCAATGTGGAACGCCCTACCCAAAGCTGTGTAAAGGAATGTGAATCACTACCCACTTTCAAAACCACTCTCAAAGAACACCTACGGGAGACTGCAATTCGAAACTGGCCCCTGTAAATGTCCTAACCCAACCCCCTCCAATGTACAGTAAATTACCTAGTATGGTTTTGTCAATATTCCAATGTACAGTTTTGCTTGTACAGTTGTACAGTGTCCCCCCCCCCCCACCCCTTGAATCTAAATATACTTTCTCTGTGTTGATTTTACACTAATTCCATGATTTTACTCAAGTAAATATCTGTTACAAGCTTCGGTCTTAAGTAGAAAAATGCTATTTTTAATCTAGATTAATCTAGATTAATTACAGAAAATTGTGAGATTAATTAGAAAAAAAAAATGTAATCTATTGACAGCACTAGAAAAAAATACATGTATAATATTTACATTTATATTTAGTAATTTAGCTGAACGCTTTTATCCAAAGCGACCTACAAGTTCTGTACGACAGGTCATCAGGAAGGGCACGACTCTTATCAGCTTTGACATTACACACACTTCTGCAGTCCCTCCCGCCGTCTCTCTCTCTCTCTCTCTCTCTCTCTCTCTCTCTCTCTCTCTCTCTCTCTCTCTCTCTCTCTCTCTCTTTCTCTATCTATCTATCTCTCTCTCTCTCTCTCTCTCTCTCTCTATCTCTCTCCCTCTCTCTCTCCCTCCCTCTCCTCGCTGGTTCTCTGCCTGTCAAACCCTGTTTGAGGAAGTGTCGGGTTACACTATGCCTACGTCCCCGACACACACGCAGTCAAGTTTGTGTATGTGTGTGTCCCCGACGAGGGAGAGAGATGGCGCACACACATTACACACACTTCTGCAGTCCCTCCCGCCGTCCCTCTCTCTCTCTCTCTCTCTATCTCTCTCTCTCTCTCTCTCTCTCTCTCTCTCTCTCTCTCTCTCTCTCCCTCTCGCTCGTTCTCTGCCTGTGAAAACCCTGTTTGAGGAAGTGTCGGGTTACACTGCACTACAACCATAGAGGGGGCGTTACTGCAGATCAATGCTATGTCGACGTCACAGAAACCGTCAAATCAGAACAGTTTAGGTGAGTGAGAGAAGATCTCGTGAACTCGAGACTAGACTGATGAGTCAATATGGTAATTAGAGACACAGACCCATTGATACTAACCTGTATTACTATAAAACCATGCTAAACACAGAAAAAAGGCATTTATAATGCATGTCCCCTTTAAATCAACTTTCCAGCCCCCTGTCAACTGTCAAATGATGTCAACTGTCAACCTGAATTAACATTCAGTATTCAATATTGTCTGATTCAATATTAACATTCAGTATTCAAGTAGAACAGCTAGCTAGCCGTTGTGGACACTCACCTTTCCACAGCTAAACGGTCGGCAAGGCACCTTGGTCTAGAAATGCAGGTTTCAATCTGTGTGTTGTAGGATAGACAGTCTATCTATCCTGTCTCAAGATGCACAATGAGATCTTGAGAGAATTGTTGAATATATATATTTATAAATTAGTGTTCTATATAATTATATTAAACAATGTGTCTATTATGACATCATACTGTGACATCACAAATGTTCTAGAATGTTCTATTATGACATCATACTGTGACATCACAAATGTTCTAGAATGTGCTATTATGACATCATACTGTGACATCACAACGGAACATGTTTGAGTCCCATTTGAATAATATAAATAATATGTTTGGTAAGGCTGTCCCCGAAGCCTGTTTTTGGGATTCAAACTTCGCCAGGGTTCTTCGAACGGACGTTCGAACCTTCGTTTTTAATAAAAAAAATTAAATAAAAATTAAATAATTTTATAATTTGATAAATTTGACTAAATCCTCAATTTGAATAAAGTGATTCAAACTTCGTCAGGGTTTTTCGAACTGACGTTCGAACCTTCGTTTTTAATTAAAAAATTCAAATTAAAAAAATTCTCTTTTTATATATATATATATATTTTTTTCTCAAACTAAATCCTCAATTTGAATAAAGTGATTAATCTGATTAAATGAGTATTTTTTCTTTTATTATTTTGTTAGTGATGTAATCAAAAATAACACTTGGAACAAAAGAAAACGATAATATACGATTGGTAAACACCAAAACACGAAAGTCTTTCTCTGGTCTGCATCCCCTTAACAATTGTGTGTATTGAGCCCTACTGTATTGTAGTCATTCTGCAATCTGTTAATAAAGTTTTGAATCAATCAATTCAATCAATCAATCAGACTGCTAACATTGGTTTCACCACCAGATGGCAACGCAGTCACTTTTGAGCGACCCCTTCCTCCTCCCTCGTAATGTAAACGCACACAGAATTTCACCATGACCCTGAGGCAGAAGAAGACTTTAACCTTTGGCCAATGTCTGGATGTACAACCCCCACCTGGAACACCAGCTCCAACTACAACTTAGAAACAACATGTATGTACGTCTGTATTGTACCCATTCTGCAATCTGTTAATAAAATGTTCAATCAATCAACCAATCAATCAATCAAACGCATATAGGAGCTTTTATCCAAAGCACTTTACAATTTGTTCCTCACATTTTGAATGAATGAATGAAAACTTTATTTAACAGATTGCAGAATGGCTACAATACAGTACGGCTCAATACACACAAGATGCAGACCAGAGAAAGACTTTCGTTTACATCAGGGTCCCCCATTTTCAATTCATAGTGACATTTATGACACACACAACATACATCATGACATTTATGACATAGTGACATACATGACATACCGGTATATAGTACTGTTACATTTTAAAAGTGGATAAAAAAAAAAGAATAGGATAGAATAGAATAGTCTTTATTGTCATTATACTGCGTACAACTCACATCCACTCACACATTCACACACCGACGGCAGAGGCGACCATGCAAGGTGCCGACCTGCTCATCGGGAGCGATTAGGGGTTAAGTGTCTTGCTCAAGGAAGCGGGAATCGAACCTTGAACCTCCAGATTACCAGACGACTGCTCTACCTCCCGACCCACTGTCACCCCCAATATAACCCCCATATTATGTATTATACCTAAACATTTCTAGAAAAGTGTCTTACCAGCACAGTCCTGTGCCACCCTCTCTCATTGGTTCTTCTCTTGAAGGCACTGGCATGAGTCTGTGGAACATCTCACCTCCGCCATGCTTTTGTTCCGAACATCAAACCACGTATATCTTGTGAGTTCTTTGTGATGAACATCATGTTGGGATCACATTTGTATCCCCAGCCAGACGGCAAGGAAGACAAACTGGGAGCGGCTTAATTGTTTCCTGGGGGGGGGAAACGGCGATGGGTTTTTAATGCCACTTTAGCTGCTGGCTGTTTGATCTTCAAGGCTAATTAATCCACAGCAAAGGCAGAAACCCATGTTGTCACCTCACCGAGCAATCACCCACCCCCACCTCTCACTGTACAGTACACACGTGCGCGCGCACACACACGCACGCACACGCATGCACGCACGCACACACACACACACACACA
>NC_140168.1:2433750-2436250 GCF_963971535.1 Notolepis coatsorum
TGAATTAGGGGTATAGGTTGCTCTATAAGCCTTCGGCTTCAAACCTATCCTTTTCGTTTGTTTAATTGTAAAAACCTTCGAAAAATTATTTGTTTATGTTTATTTATTTGTTTTTGTAAACATTCGAAATAAAATAATTCATTCATATCCATTTAATTACTTCTATGTAAAATATTTGTCAATAGAACCAAGAGGCTATATAATCTATTCTATATAGAACCAAAAGAAAAATTACCCTCAGAACTTCGACCAAAAGAACCTTCCCAGAAGAGTGTGAGGAAGAGAATAATGAGTCCCGGTGCTGGCCCACGGATCCAATCACATCACGATGTATTATATTATTATTATTATTATTATTATTATTATTATTATTATTATTATTATTATTATTATTATTATTATTATTATTATTATTATTATTATTAGAGAAAGATCCTATTCGATATGTTCCACATAGCAGCCAAGTAGTCTAACCTTGAGCAGATATGGGGGTACAGTATGTTACACATAGTAGCCTAGTAATAATAATAATAATAATAATAATAATAATAATAATAATAATAATAATAATAATAATTTCTTAGATTTATATAGCGCCTTTCATGAGACCCAAGGCGCTTATCAGTGTGTGTGGGGTGGGGGGGGCTAAGGGGAAAGAGATCAGAGGAACAATTAAGTAAAAAGAAAAGAAAAGAAAGAAAAGAGGGAAATCAGTCATTAATAAATTTGGTGAAGAGGTGGGTTTTGAGTTGGGATTTGAAGGAGTGCAGGGATGTAGCACTACGGATGTTTGGAGGGAGGGAGTTCCAGAGGGTGGGTGCGGCCACAGAGAAGGCTCTTCTGGGACCAACAGTCCGCAGGTTGGTGGTGGGGATGGAGAGGAGAGCGGAGTCAGAGGACCGCAGCCTCCGGGGCGGGATGTAGGGATGGAGGAGGTCGGCTAGGTACCGGGGGGCAAGACGGTGAAGGGATGTAGGGATGGAGGAGGTCAGCTAGGTACCGGGGGGCAAGGCAGTGAAGGGATGTAGGGATGGAGCAGGTCAGCTAGGTACCGGGGCGGGCAAGACGGTGAAGGGCTTTGTAGGTGATGAGGAGGATATTAAAATTGATGCAGGCCTTGACTGGAAGCCAGTGGAGGTGGATGAGCATAATAAGCATATAGCCTGGGGGTGTGGCTTGGTTGAGTGGGATGAAGTCCTGTTGATTTTGCCATGTTTCAGTAAGACATAAAAATAAAACGATTTTCCTGTCGGTTATTATGTCATGAATAAGAAAAGATTTGTGGTTGAGAGAGCGAACATTCTATAGTAGTCTAACCTTGAGCAGACATCAGGGGTACAGTAGGACCTTGAGCAGTACACCAGGGGGTACAGTAGGTACAGTAGGACCTTGAGCAGACACCAGGGGGTACAGTAGAACCTTGAGCAGACATCAGGGGTACAGTAGGTACAGTAGGACCTTGAGCAGACAGCAGGGGTACAGTAGGTACAGTAGGACCTTGAGCAGACATCAGGGGGTACAGTAGGACCTTGAGCAGACAGCAGGGGTACAGTAGGTACAGTAGGACCTTGAGCAGACAGCAGGGGGTACAGTAGGTACAGTAGGACCTTGAGCAGACAGCAGGGGGTACAGTAGGTACAGTAGGACCTTGAGCAGACATCAGGGGTACAGTAGGACCTTGAGCAGACACCAGAGGGTACAGTAGGACCTTGAGCAGACACCAGGGGTACAGTAGGACCTTGAGCAGACATCAGGGGGTACAGTAGGACCTTGAGCAGACACCAGGGGGTACAGTAGGTACAGTAGGACCTTGAGCAGACACCAGAGGGTACAGTAGGACCTTGAGCAGACATCAGGGGGTACAGTAGGACCTTGAGCAGACACCAGGGGGTACAGTAGGACCTTGAGCAGACATCAGGGGGTACAGTAGGACCTTGAGCAGACAGCAGGGGGTACAGTAGGTACAGTAGGACCTTGAGCAGACAGCAGGGGGTACAGTAGGTACAGTAGGACCTTGAGCAGACATCAGGGGGTACAGTAGGACCTTGAGCAGACACCAGGGGGTACAGTAGGACCTTGAGCAGACACCAGGGGTACAGTAGGACCTTGAGCAGACATCAGGGGGTACAGTAGGACCTTGAGCAGACAGCAGGGGGTACAGTAGGTACAGTAGGACCTTGAGCAGACACCAGGGGGTACAGTAGGACCTTGAGCAGACACCAGGGGGTACAGTAGGACCTTGAGCAGACATCAGGGGTACAGTAGGACCTTGAGCAGACATCAGAGGGTACAGTAGGACCTTGAGCAGACATCAGGGGTACAGTAGGACCTTGAGCAGACATCAGGGGGTACAGTAGGTACAGTAGGACCTTGAGCAGACACCAGGGGGTACAGTAGGACCTTGAGCAGACATCAGGGGGTACAGTAGGACCTTGAGCAGACATCAGGGGGTACAGTAGGTACAGTAGGACCTTGAGCAGACATCAGGGGTACAGTAGGA
>NC_140168.1:2441250-2442289 GCF_963971535.1 Notolepis coatsorum
GTGAGTAGTAGGTTTTATTTGACCTTTGTGTTTGTATATAGGTAGACAAGATATTCCTTACTGAGTTAGTTGTGTTTTGTTTTACTTAGTTTATTCCTTTGGCATCATTCAAGCTCCTTTCTTCCCTTCTCCCCCCCCCCCTTTCCCCTTTGGTTGTGTGTATCAAATCCACCATTGTCATTGTCTATTAGTCTGTTTTGTTTGTATATATAAAAGGCAACAATATATTAAGGCACAATATATTACTTTCTTTAAACTAAACTTGTTGTGGGCATTTATATTTATATATTTTTACATATTTATCCTTTGGTTCATTTATCACTAATTACAACACAATCATCTTTTATGTTATTCACCCCTTCCCCTAGACAATACTGGGGTTGTAACATAAAATGGGGGCTCGTCCGGGATCTCCTGTAAAGGGTTCCTGGTTTTGATGATTGTTTTGTGGTGATGATCCACATAATTGATTCTTTCCTACTGTTATTGGTATTTTGTGATTGGTATACTGTTGCTGTCCACTGCTGACATGGCACAGTTTACCATAGATCAGTTTGTCAGAATCCCTCTGTTGAAATTTTTGTTAAGTGCCCGAAAGGATGATTTGTTACTGATAGGCAAGCACTATGGTCTCCAGATATCAAGGTCTCTGCTTAAAAAGAGATTAGGTCTATGGTGTTGGACAAATTGGTGGAGATGGAGATACTTGTGTTGCCAGAGCAGCCTGGTTCTAGTGCCTTGGAGGAAGAGGGGACTACAGAAGTTAGTTCACCTTTGTTTCAGGAGGAGCAACAAAAGTCACCGGTTGGCTTGGGTGCAAAGGAAGAGGTGAAACCACCTGCTACATTACCGCGCTTTGACCCGCTCTCTCCTAGCTCAACCAGTTTCACTGGTTGATGCACGAATGAAAATTCGCTTGACTCGGCTTCACATGGAAGCTCAAGAGAAGGCTGAGGCACGACAAATTGATTTCAGGCTAGCAGTACGCAAGCTGGAAATCGAGGCTGAAACGGCTGTTAAAATACGACAGCTGGAGTTG
>NC_140168.1:2442489-2444989 GCF_963971535.1 Notolepis coatsorum
GCAAATACAGTACTGTTTGTGATACAGAAGGAGTCAAGAAAAGGGAGTATATACATTTGACGTAGAAACTGTACATTGGAGGAGGTTGGGTGGGGGGGGTTGGGTACATTGGGATATTGACAACCATACTGGGTAATTTACATTGGAGGTGGTTGGGGGGGGGGGGGGGGGCACACTGTATAAACAAGTAAAACTGTACATTGAGGGGGGGGGGGGGGGGAGGAGACACTGTACAAACAAACAAAATTGTACATTGGACTATTGACAAAACCATACTAGGTAAATGACTGTACATTGGAGGGGGTTGGGTTAGGATATTTACAGGGGCCAGTGTTGAATTGCAGTCTCCCGTAGGTGTCCCTTGAGAGAGGTTTTGAAAGTGGGTAGTGATCCACATTCCTTTACAGCTTTGGGTAGGGCGTTCCACATTGATGTGGCATAATTGCGAAACGTGTTTAGTCCCTTATTTGAGCCGAATCTGGGTTTAACATGATTTGTGCGAGCTCCCTCTGGTGTTGTGATCGTGGTATTCACTGACCTTTGGGAAGTATTTTGACATGTACATGGGTACCTTGGTCGTGTAGTGTATCTTGTAGACCAGGCCCATTGCAAGTTGCTGTACTCTGTCGTCTACTCTAAGCCATCCTAGGTTGTCAAAGTGGGCAGGGGTGAGGTGGGTTCTAGGAGTAAGGTCAAGCAGTAGTCTGACCAGTTTGTTTTGAGATGTTTGTAATTTTGTTTTTAGCGCCTTTGAGGTGCTTTGGTACCATGAGGTGCAAGCATAGTCGTAGTACCCCTGAATGAGTGCTCCTGCCAGAGTCTTCAGGGTATTCTTGTTTACCAGAGAGGAGATCCGGTACAAGAATCGAGTTCGTTGGTTGACTTTTTTTATTACATTGGATGCCATTTTGTCACAGGAGAGATTAGCCTCTAGGATGGAACCCAGGTAGGTAATTTCATCTTTCCTTGTGACAATATTGTCACCCACTGTAACTGAGAAGCCGTCGGTCTTGCTGAGTTTGTTATTTGAACCAAAGACAATGGACTCTGTTTTGCCCAGGTGTAATGATAGTTTGTTATCAGCGAGCCATATGCAGATTCTGCCTAGTTCTGAGCTGAGGGCTTTTTCAACCTGTAACTTGTTCTTGTCAGAGACCAGCAGGGCTGAGTCGTCCGCAAACAGGAACAAGTTGCAGTCACAAGCTGACGACATGTCATTTGCATAAATTAGGAACAGTAGCGTGTGGGGTGGGGGGGGGGGGACTAAGGGGAAAGAGATCAGAGGAACAATTAAGTAAAAAGAAAAGAAAAGAAAGAAAAGAGGGAAATCAGTCATTAATAAATTTGGTGAAGAGGTGGGTTTTGAGTTGGGATTTGAAGGAGTGCAGGGATGTAGCACGACGGATGTTTGGAGGGAGGGAGTTCCAGAGGGTGGGTGCGGCCACAGAGAAGGCTCTGGGACCAACAGTCCGCAGGTTGGTGGTGGGGATGGAGAGGAGAGCGGAGTCAGAGGACCGCAGCCTCCGGGGCGGGATGGAGGGATGGAGGAGGTCAGCTAGGTACCGGGAGGCAAGGGAGTGAAGGGATGTAGGGATGGAGCAGGTCAGCTAGGTACCGGGGGACAAGGCAGTGAAGGGATGTAGGGATGGAGGAGGTCAGCTAGGGTACCGGGGGACAAGGCAGTGAGAGGGATGTAGGGATGGAGGAGGTCAGCTAGGTACCGGGGGGCAAGGCAGTGAAGGGATGTAGGGATGGAGCAGGTCAGCTAGGGTACCGGGGGGCAAGGCAGTGAAGGGATGTAGGGATGGAGGAGGTCAGCTAGGTACCGGGGGACAAGGGAGTGAAGGGATGTAGGGATGGAGGAGGTCAGCTAGGTAGCCGGGGGGCAAGGCAGTGAAGGGATGTAGGGATGGAGCAGGTCAGCTAGGGTACCGGGGCGGGCAAGACGGTGAAGGGATGTAGGGATGGAGCAGGTCAGCTAGGTACCGGGGCGGGCAAGACGGTGAAGGGCTTTGTAGGTGATGAGGAGGATATTAAAATTGATGCAGGCCCTTGACTGGAAGCCAGTGGAGGTGGATGAGCATAATAAGCATAGCCTGGGGGTGTGGCTTGGTTGAGTGGGATGAAGTCCTGTTGATTTTGCCATGTTTCAGTAAGACATAAAAATAAAACGATTTTCCTGTCGGTTATTATGTCATGAATAAGAAAAGATTTGTTGTTGAGAGAGCGAACATTCTATAGTAGTCTAACCTTGAGCAGACATCAGGGATACAGTAGGACCTTGAGCAGACAGCAGGGGGTACAGTAGGTACAGTAGGACCTTGAGCAGACATCAGGGGTACAGTAGGACCTTGAGCAGACATCAGGGGTACAGTAGGTACAGTAGGACCTTGAGCAGACATCAGGGGTACAGTAGGACCTTGAGCAGACACCAGGGGGTACAGTAGGACCTTGAGCAGACATCAGGGGTACAGTAGGACCTTGAGCAGACATCAGGGGT
>NC_140168.1:2449989-2479989 GCF_963971535.1 Notolepis coatsorum
CACACACACACTAGCTGATTAGCACTGATATCGTACACCTGCACATAATTAGTAGACACACCCCACGTGCACTCACAATCTCACCCAGTACATTAACCAGGGGAGGCACAGAGGTTAGTTGAGCGGAGTTTGGTGTTGGAGTAGAGAGAGTGTTATTAGTGTTCAGAGTTGTGACGTGAGAGGAAGTAGAGGAGAGGGAGAGGTGTGCCTTGTTGACGCCCCCTGGAACGGCTAAAGAACCCCCCCCCCCCTGTGTACTGACCTTGTTTGGACCCGGACGACGACCCTGAACCCTGGACAATCCCTCTTTCTGTCGGCAAGCCTGTATCGTGTATCGACCCCCCGGAACGGAACCCGACTATTCTACTGCTTTACCCATCTGGATTTACCGCCTAATCAATAAATACTTGTATTGATTGATATTGCTCTTGTGTCACGGACCTTTGCTTTTGTTTGTATTTGAACCGTGGCGAACCTGCATCCTATCAGGTTTGTCACGCCGTACACATTGTTCATTTTTGTAAATACGTCAATATATTACTTATGGCTATTGTTGTGAAGGATCAGATTAAACCGAATATATATATTTATTTATGGATATATATTGAATAGTATTTGTATATCGTTTGATATCCCTTGTATATTCCTTGTACATATACACGGAATATCCCTTTAGTCTACTATAGCCCATAATAGTTCATTCTCTTATTGGACAAGGAACTGGCGCCAGGAGACAAGCCCCTTGGAGCCAAGTTCAATGGTACCGACGAAACATGTCCCTACTAGCCCCGGCTCTGCGCAGGAATACGGCTACCGAAAAGAGAGTGGCACTATTTGTTCACGCGTGCATATAAATAGGTACACATTGTTCATTTTTGTAAATACGTCAATATATTACTTATGGCTATAACATAACATGTGCCTTTTTCCTGTGGTCGATAAGTGCTTTATTTACATATATTATGCGAGATCGGGCTGTAAAAGCATAAGAGAATGAAGGAAACCAGACAGGCCAGCTTCTACGTTCATATCAAATAACTGGGATGATCCTTATGTTCCCCGGGTTCTATGTTCCCCGCTTTGATTGATTAATAGATTGAACATTTTATACATTTTTATTATTTTAGTTAATGTCCGCCCTTGTTTCGAACAGTTAAGCTTAGGCCCTCTTTCGAACTGGTTAAGGTTAGAGTTTGGAATCAGGGCTGGGTGGTCTAACATTTTCAATCAATCAAAGCGGGGATCATAGAACCCGGGGGAACATAGGACCCGGGGGAACATAGACATGCTCCCAAATAACTTGCCTATTTGCCTATTTTCCGTGGGATTTTTTTTTTATAAACTTTGGACCTGTACTACTTAAGACTTCAGGCTATGGAACCGTTATGTTTTCCCCAGCTCCTACCGCTCTCCTTTTTTTTTTTTTATTTGTCTTTTTCCCCCTCCATTTTCCTCCGATTTTCTCCCAATCCCAATGTTAGTCGTTATGCCAATTCCCAGTCCCTTCCTGGTCGCTTGCGCACTTACCCCCCCCACAGTCAGATCATCTGGGAGAGTGGAGGCTACCACGTGCTTCCTCCGACACATGTGTAGCCAATCACCGCTTCTTTTCACCTGGCAGCGCGGATTCTCATCGAGAGGGCGTAGCGTGTGGAAGGACCACACTATCCCCCTCACGTCCAAGTCCGCGCTTAGGCAGGCGCCCCGACCGAACTGTAGGGGTCGCTGTTTACAACGACCCGGACCCACCCCCCGCCAGCTTCTCCCACCCTCTAATACAGCCAATTGTATCAGTGCAGACGGCCAGCCAAGCTGGTGACAACCCCGGAGCTGTGAGCTGGATTCGAACAGGCGAACCAAGCTCACAGCTCCGGGGCTGGTGACGAACGCAATCTCCGCTCGACCACCTAACCGCCTCGCTCCTACCGCTCTCCTACCAAACACAGGCATCTGGCAACAAGTCAACACAAAAGTAAGGAGCAAATATTTTATTTCAGTGTGTTCAATCAAGCCTCTGTTTTCTCTAATGCATTAGCACTCAGTGATTAAGAATGTTAACCTTTCAAAAGAGACCAGATTCATGCACATGCTCTAAGTATAAAGTATAATAAAATCACATTACTTTGGGGTATGCATGCAATCGTCAGGCGTTTTATGCAAAATGTGGGGTAAGCTTAAGGGGTTAACTCCTTGCTCTGAGCAGCGACGTGGGCTTCTTTGCATCCTGTCTGGAGATAAACGGTCAAAATAAAGCACCAACATTATATGTTATTCCACCGGAACAACCTCCATGTTTAAATGCACTCATTTTCATGCTCCTCCTCCTCCTCCTCCTCCTCCTCCTCCTCCTCCTCCTCCTCCTCTCCTCCCTCCTCCTCCTCCCCCCCCCCCCTCTGGTCCATGCACCACCTCCTGTTTTGTGTTCATCAGAACAACATTATAAATCTCCCTCGCCTCCAGGGGAGGCTCTAATGGCAGGACGGGGGGGGGGGTGGGGGGGGGGGGGGGTGGTCAAGGCTCTGTGTCATGTTGTTAAAGGTCACAGAGTCACAACCCATTGAAGTCAGCAGAGAGGAGTGTACCAAAACAGACCATGGCTGCGTCCAATTCCTCCACCACGCGTTAGGGTGCCGCCCCCCTCAGGCCCTGCCCTGGTTATATGAGAGAATAACAAGAAAAATAATTTTTTAGTTTTTTGTTTTATAGCCCTATAAATAATATAAAACATGTTTAAAATGAATAATATTTACTCATTTTAAGTATGTTTGTGTTTCAATGCACAATATAACGTTAATAAATAAAATAATAAATACTCGTTTTCTTGAACAGGAAGTGACTCACTTTTTTTTTTTTTTTTTTTTTTTTGTATTTCTCCGGCCCGGGCTAGACGCGATAGCGCTCTGAGTGCGCGTCACTGTGTGATCGCTGTATCCGTAGCAGCCACAATCAGTGTGTAACGCGTTGTGCGTTGGAAATATGACTATTATGTTGGAATCCGGGCGCGATTTGAAGCGGTCTAGGCAGCAGCGTCAAACATTTCTGTAGCCGCATTTCGCGGAGACGCTCTCTGATTGGCCGACGCCAGTATTTTTTTCCGTAGCAGCATTTCGCGGAGACGATCTCTGATTGGCCGAATCCACTTTCTAATGTTCCAATTCTAGCTTATTCTAGCTTGGTAGAGATAGTTGTTGTTGTTGTGAGATGTAGCTGTTTGTCTTAGAGCGTGACGCAAGTTCTTTCGTCTGACGGTTAAGCTTAGGCACTCTTTCAAAGTTGGTTAAGGTTAGAGTTTGTCTTAGAGCATGGCGATAGAAAGCAGGTAGTTTGCAGTCTGTTCGACGCGGAAATGGACAAAGAAATCAAACTACTTGTTGTGTGGTGCTAACTGCTAACAGCTGACAAGCTATATGGCAGTCTGGACAGTGGACTGGATATACATCATCAACAGCGGATTATACACTTTATCAAGAACAGTCTGGGGAGTCGGGACAACAGTGAGTGGACCACGTAAACAGTGAGTTAATTCGCTCTCTCTCTCGCTCTCTCTCTCTCTCCCCCTCTCTCTCGCTCTCTCTCTCTCTCTCTCTCTCTCCTCTCTCATCTCTCTCTCTCCCCTCTCTCTCTCTCTCTCTCTCTCTCTCTCTCTCTCTCTCTCTCTCTCTCTCTCGCTCTCATCTCTCTCTCTCTCTCTCTCTCTCGCTCTCTCTCTCTCTCCTCTCTCTCTCTCTCTCTCTCTCTCTAATTTCGCCGCGGGTAGAGCAAACCACTCAGACAATGAATGGTAACTTGTTTAAAATGACAATATACAGATGTGTTTCTTATTGAATCGATCTGAGAGAGAGAGAGAGAGAGAGAGAGGGAGAGAGAGAGAGAGGGAGAGAGAGGGAGAGAGAGAGAGAGCGAGAGAGAGAGAGAGAGAGAGAGAGAGAGCTGTGCGTGTTTGTGTTGGGCTATTGGAAACGCTGTTGCATTTGACTGACTGTGATCATATATTGAATCGATGGCAATGGTGATAATATTCGCCAATGCGTGCCTTGTACATGTTTGCAAAATGTTTGGTATAGCGCCCCTAGTGGCGAAGCATCCACGAGCCGCCACTGCTCCACCATACATACTGTTTGTATGCAAATCTTCACACGGAATACGCTCACGTAGGGCACTTCAGTGGAACCTGAAACATTCAAAAACGAATTCGTGACACATTCATTATGGAACTTAGCAAGTAGGATGGAAATGTGGTTGCTATCTACACGGGATAATATAAAAGGGCTGTGCGAGGGAGCTCCAGTAGCTCACCGCGTATCTCGGCGCTATTGCGGCGTCGGGGACAACCGTGCGCGTCACGGATCTGGGGTACACGAGTTCGACTCCCGGACTCGCCGTATTTTCTCAGAGTGTCTTTCCCCCGATCTATATCCTATTCAACCTGTTTCTGTCGGTCATGCTTGACCAGAAAAAGCGATAAACGCTGAAAAGAACCAGCTGACTGGTCAAAGTAAAAAAAAAAAAAAAAAAAAAAAAGGGCTGTGCGATACGAAAATAACCTTGGACTTATGGGACTGCGCCACATCAAAGGAAGGGGAAGGAAGGGGTTAATCTTAAACAGGCACGTGCACACATAGAGCCCAAGGGGTGCTTGGGCACCTGCCTTTTTGAGCCTGATAAAAAAAGTGCCCTTTTTGAAAAAAAATATAAGAATCGTTACGCATATAGACTGCCCTTCCAACTGAAAAATGTCAGGATAGAATCAAAATATTAGGTAAAGAGAGAGAGATGCCCCATATTCCATTGCAGTTTGCACGGCCTCCTCAGCGTGCCTCTCCGCGGACCTATATATTTTATGCATAGCGTGGGTGGTGATGATGATGGTGATAGAAACCGCTGTGGCGCATACAGTTGAATGCTGGTATTACACTCACTGAGGGACACGAAGAAGTCAAGTCCGATGGGATTTGGGAATCTCAAATACAAATCGGGATTGGAATAAAAAATGCATTATTAAACAATACAGAATATACAGCACTTCTTGGGGTCTGTAGGGTAAGCACTTATTCCCTCCCCCCTGAACATTTATGGAGATGTATGGGTTTTTTAAGTCAGTGATAAAAGTGTCTTTCAAAGATAAGTGAGCTCCTGCACTGATTATTATAGTTCAATATATTCAATGTTAGTGGCTTGATGTGATGAAAATTAGTCAGAAGGATTATGACAAACAACTGTATCTCCAGTATGCACCCTCCCAAGTGATGATGTTTGGAGGGCGTGGAGGAGATGTATTATAGGACACGAGTCTCAGCTTCCTCATGGTTGCATTGATCCATTTGTGGACTGTTTCCAACATGGTGGACTTGATCACCTGCAGTGATGTAGACATCCTTGTCATCTGGGAACTGTCCATCTGTTAACAACTTATTTGACAGGAATGAGAAAATGTCTTGTTACACCTGGCGCAACTAACTCCTCGTCAACAGAAATATCTCTACTTGACGTGTATTGTGTCTAGCACAATAAAAGCTTTCCCATAGAGCTCTGCATGATGTTTGAAGTGCTGCATTCTCAGCTTATTTGCTGTCTTCTTCTGTGTTTTCTTCTCATGGAACAACAGTAAGTTGTTTCGCTTGATCGGTGCTGTCAGAAGTCTGTCATTTGATTCAAGCACTCTTCCTGAAATTGCTGTACTGCTCTTGTCCCATAGACTCGAGTTGATGGACAGATACGGCAGCAGCCGCAGACTCACACACCTTATTGTCTAATGTAACCAGGTCTTTACTGCCCTCCTCAAAGGGATTCCCATTGCTCAGCAACACCTCCATCAGGTCTTTGGCATGGCGTTGACATTGGTGCTGAGATGCAGATCCTTTCTTGTGATGAGGACGTTCTTCACAATCATCGTTTGTTCTTCACAATCAACTGTTGTTTACAGTTCTCATATCTAACTCTAGTTCTCCACATATTTATTGTCTCATTGTGTGAAATATCATATAAGATATGCTCCAATCATGTTTATTTTATTTGTATTCAATTACTCATTCATGAAAACCTAGGTACAGGCACCAACATCACCATTCTAGGTTCAATAGAATAAAAGTTATGAAGCGTAATTCGAAATAAATACGGAAATTGCAGCCATCTTTGATTTTTGCCATACCAGAATATTCAAAACATCAATATTTGAACTCCAGTTGATTCCTCACACAGTATTAACTTAAAATAGCAATACAAAATTATATTACACAGCTGTAACGGCCAAAATGGATTAATGTGCAGTGGATTTATGTGACCAGAAGGTGGCGCTTCTTTTATTTAAGCGTCAGGTAAACCTGTAGGAGGAGGAGTTTTGACCCGGAAAAGGGCAATGGTTTTTGACCGCACGTACGACGCAGGTCTCAGGTCGAAATGTTTGTATCCAATTAGATATCGTATTCATTATCATTTAATCAGTTTAAGGAACAAAAACAAGGATATTCTGTTTGCACGGTGAAGCAAATAAATATAATTTTCCAAGTAAGCTGCCTGCATTGTGTCATTGGGACAAGGACTGTTTGGTATGAGACCAGGAATATAACGGCGCGTCAGTCAGTCTAACTACGGGATCAAGATTTCTCAGTAGCTCCGTATAAGACGGGAGCTCATTTAATATTAGTCAAAAACCCTGCACCAGTTGGACTCTTGCTTGGAGACTGGGGAAGATTCGCTGCGTCTGGGACGTCGGGAGAATCTCCACCAGAGGAAGACGAGGGGCTGCTGCTGTTGTTGTGTGGAGGAACGGGATTCTACTGTTGCTGCTGCATCGGGGATCCGCCTGCAGCCGCTCGTGGACGAGGAAACACACCGGTGCTGACCCGAAGTTTGGCTGAGGAACAGTACTGGACCGCGAGTACTGATCCGTGAGCGACAGCATGGTATCCAACGCAAGGAGGTAGGATTATAGCGCTATATAAATACATGGCCATGTAAAATTGTGTGCACACATAACTTGGGGTTGAGCATAAATCCATGGTTGCTGAAGAGGAATAACACTTGACTACGTGGACCTTTTTTGTAGTGACTATGTTGCGCGACTCGTCACCAGCCGTCTCGTTTTAATTCAGACAATCTAATAACATGGCGACGCGCAAAACGGCGTCAAACGTTTCCATGGAGACCCCAGTGCGCTCCGCTGTTAGCGGTGAAATCGTTCGTCGTTAAAATGACTGCCAAGGCTGTTGCAGAACATTGTGGCAAATTGGATGCCAGCAGAAAACGTAAATTTAACATGGCAGCCAAGATAAAAGATTCAATTCTTGGTTTCATGTTAAATAATGAGAAGGAAAAAGTAGAGAATGCTCTTACAGATTTGAGTCAGGTGTGTTATGAGGCGAAATGCATACATGACAATCTGTTGGGTTATACGTTACATGATGAAAAAGAAGAACAAGACACCTGGTTTAAAGCAAAAATGTTGTCAATCAATGAGTGTATTTCAAATGCAAAACTGTGGGTTTCAAATATTGAAGGTATAACGAATGTACATGATGAAAATGATGGTAAAACAACTGAAGGTGATTTGCATTTAATGGATGATGGTATTGCTCCAAATGACAGTGTGTCAAACATTGTGAGCAAATATTCAAAAACAAGTAGCAGGTCATCTGCCAGGATCTTAGCTGAAGCCGATAGAGCTGCACTTCTCGCTCGTGCTGATTCTCTAAAAGAAAAACATGCTTTGGAGGAGCAGGAACTAAAGTTGAAGGAGCAGGAACTACAGTTGAAAAGAAAAAAGGAACAACTGGAGTTGGACACTGAATTGGCTGCAAGCACTGCAAGGTTGGCCGTGTTGCACTCCTCTGAAAGTAAACGTTCATCTCGTGCACCTTCAAATGCAATGAATTCCTATTTTGAAAAGGAACACCAAATCTTAAATCCTGTTGCAAGAGAATATCAACCTGGGACATTAACACAACGAAGTAAATTGACACAATTGTCAATACCACCAAACAAGCCTGTGGATGTGAGACCAAAGGAACGTGGTCAATGGCATAGCACTGCTGCTAACCGCCAATATAATCACAACCACAAGGAACAGGAAAGCAGAATGGGAACAACTGACAATGTTCAAATCAATTCAAACCAACCTGCAAACATGCTTACCATCATGGAGAGGCAAAATGAGATAACTGCTGCTCTGGTGCAGCAACAGCATTCCAGGTCTCTGCCACCACGAAACATCCCAACCTTTGAAGGTGACCCTCTCCAATACAGAACATTCATCAAAGCATTTGAACAAGGAGTGGAGGAAAAGGCAACAGAAGCTGATGCTTTGTATTATCTGGAGCAGTTCACAAGAGGACAGCCACAGGAATTGGTGCGTAGCTGCCAGCATATGGCTCCTGAGCGTGGTTACACAGTGGCAAAGGGTCTTCTTAAGGAACACTTTGGAAACCAGTACAAAATAGGAAATGCCTACATGCAAAAGGCCTTGGCATGGCAAACAATAAAATCTGAAGATGTCAAGGCACTTCAAGCCTACTCCTTATTCTTGCGTGGCTGCTGCAATGCAATGGAGGAGCTTCAGTACATGCAGGAGTTGGACATGCCTGTCAACATGAGGGCCATTATATCAAAACTGCCATTCAAGATGAGGGAGCAATGGAGGAGTACGGCTCATGGCATAATGGAAAATACGCAGGAAAGAGCTCACTTCGGTGATATGATCAGGTTTGTGGAGCGACGCGTCAGTATTCTTTCTGACCCTCTGTTTGGTGACATACAGGATCCAAATTCTGGTGTGGTTGGCACAAAATCTCTCACCAGGTTTAAATCATATCCACCCAACAGAGTAAAAGGAAATATTGTCGCCACCACAGTAACAACCATGGACATATCGGAGAGAGCCAAGGAGCTAACATCACCAACATCAAGTACAATGAATGCTAGGAGAGCTGGATGCCTTTTGTGTGCTCGCAGTCACTCATTGGAGGAGTGCAAACAACTTCAGGAAAAGCGGCACAAGGAGAAAATACACTTTTTGAGGGAAAAGGGAGTTTGCTTTGCATGCTTATGTATTGGTCACATGAGCAGAGATTGCGAAAGGCGCTTGGAATGCAAAGTCTGTGGTCAAACTCACCCCACCCTGCTTCACATTAAAAGGCAACCATCTTCTCCAGAACAGTTAAAGCAACCAACTTCACTGCAAACATGTGGACATACAGGGGCCGGTAAGGACCGGTGTGTGTTATCCATTCTCCCTGTACGTGTGAAAGCAGCAAAAGGAAATGCCATCATACAAACTTACGCCTTCTTAGACCCTGGTAGCTCAGCCACATTCTGCTCTGAACGCCTAATGCAGAGGCTGAATATCACAGGCAGAAGAACCAACTTCCTGTTGAGCACCATGGGGCAAGAGACAGTTGTTCCAGCTTACTCCTTGACTGGGTTGGAGATAGCTGGTTTGGACAGCGATGACTTTTATGTTCTTCCGGAAGTTCTCACACAGAAGAAAATGCCAGTCACGGCTGAGAACATGGTGACACCTGAAGAACTGTCGGAATGGCCATATTTATCCAACGTACACATCCCACGCCTAAAATCAAATGTCGACCTGTTGATTGGAACCAACGCTCCCAAGATATTGGAACCTTGGGAGGTCGTCAACAGTCACGGGAATGGCCTGTATGCTATAAGAACGGTGCTGGGATGGGTCATTAATGGTCCACTGAATGGAAACAGTGGTGTTGTGGAGACAGAGTTTCCCTCTGCTATGGTCAACAGGATCTCAGTGTGCAGACTAGAAGAAATGCTGGCCAATCAGTACAATCACGACTTCAATGAAGTAGCTGTGAAGGAGAAGGAAATGTCCAGAGAAGACTTAAGGTTTCTGGAAATTGTGGAAAGTTCAGCAGTGCTTCAGGAGGGGAGGTACTGTTTGAAATTGCCTTTTTGGAACAAGGAGGTCTGTCTGCCCAACAATGTGGGAGTCGCTAGGCAAAGGATCCAAGGTTTGAGGAAACGGTTCCTAAATAACAAAAGCTTGCACCAGGAGTATGCAGCATACATGAACAAGCTTATTGGGAAGAACTATGCAGAGAAAGTACCGCAGCAACAACTGCATGGTGAGAAAGGAAAAGTGTGGTACATCCCACACCATGGTGTCTACATGTCTGTTCCAAAGACAATCCAGCTGACGATGCGTCAAGAGGAATGAGGGTCTTGGACTTCCTGAATGGCAGCAGGTGGCTTGAAGGTCCTGCATTTCTTTGGAAGCCAGAAGAGGATTGGCCCAAAACTGTGTTGGACGTCTCAGTGGATTCAAATGACCAGGAGGTCAAAAAGGAGGCAACAGTAAACGCCATCAGTGTGGGTGACATGGCCAGTCCTACTTACCAGCTCATTTCCTACTTCTCAGACTGGAAGAGGCTGAAGACTGCAGTTGCCTGGTTCCTCAGGTTGAGGGTCATGTTGTTGGAACAGAGCCGTCTGAGAAAGCAGGCTGCAAGTCAAAAGCTCACAGCAACATCTATGAGCGGCACTTTGACGCTGGAGGATCTGCAGAGAGCAGAGGTTGCCATCGTTGGCTACTGTCAGCGACTGAGATTCAGTGAAGAGATTGCTGCTTTAACATCTGGGAAGGCAGCAGTGAGTCGACAGAGTCCCATATATAAGCTGGATCCAGTGTTTGAAGATGGACTCTTGAGAGTTGGAGGAAGACTGAGCAGAGGATCAATGCCAGAGGAAGCTAAACATCCGCTCATTCTCTCCAAGGACCAGCATGTTTCAATGCTCATTCTCAAGCATGTACACCAGAATCTGTGACATGGTGGAAGGACTCACACACTGTCCAAAGTGAGGAAGAGATTTTGGATCACCAACGCCCATGCAGCTGTTAGGAAGATCATCGCTGAATGCAGCTTTTGCAAACGCTACAATGGCAGAGCAGTGGAGCAAAAGATGGCAGATCTTCCAGCAGATGGAATCCTTCCTGACCTACCACCTTTTACCAACACAGGGGTAGATTACTTTGGACCAGTCGAAGTGAAGAAAGGAAGATCAACCTGTAAGAGGTACGGAGTCATATTTACCTGTATGGCAAGCAGGGCCATCCATCTGGAGGTTGCGGTGTCATTGGACACAGACGCATGCATCAATGCTCTGAGGCGTTTTATCAGCAGGAGAGGACAAGTGGCGCACTTACGGTCCGATAATGGTACCAATTTCGTTGGGTCAGAACGAGAACTGAAGGAGGCTCTGGCCGTTTTGAATCAAGACAAGATTCATGGAGTTCTGGCACAAGTTGGAATCCGTTGGAGCTTTAATCCACTGGCAGGTTCACATCACGGTGGCATCTGGGAACGGATGATCCGCCTGGTGAGAAGGGTTCTCAGTTCTGTCCTACGTCAGCAGAGGTTGGATGATGATGGGCTTCATACAGTGTTTTGTGAAGTGGAGGCCATTTTGAATGACCGTCCAATAACCAAGCTCTCGGATGATCCCAACGACCTGGAGCCACTTACATCGAACCATCTTCTTCTCTTGAAGGGTAAACCAGCTTTGCCACCTGGAGTGTTCGATCCACATGACCAGTATGTAAGAAGACGATGGCGGCAAGTCCAGTATCTTTCAGATCTTTTCTGGAAAAGATGGATACGTGAGTACTTGCCCTTGCTTCAAGAGAGGCAAAAGTGGAACCAGAGGAAAAGGAGTTTGACAGCTGGTGATATTGTGGTCATCATGGACTCTTCAGCTCCTCGTGGGTCCTGGCCACTTGGCAGGGTTCTGGAGGTCTTTCCAGACAAACAAGGTCTGGTGCGGTCTGTGAAATTGCAGACTAAAAGTAGCACCATTGTAAGGCCGGTGACCAAACTGTGTTTGGTTCATGAAATGTAGATCTATGCACTTAATCCATGACATGTTTTGGCTCTTATTTGTTTTGTTTATTTATTTTTTGAATTTATACATCTGCCTGCCTTAACAATTAGGGGCCGGTGTGTAACGGCCAAAATGGACTTAATGTGGAGTGGATTTATGTGACCAGGGGGTGGCGCTTCTTTTATTTAAGCGTCAGGTACACCTGTAGGAGGAGGAGTTTTGACCCGGAAAAGGGCAATGGTTTTTGACCGCAAGCACGCACGACGCAGGTCTCAGGTCGAAATGTTTGTATCTAATTCGTTATTGTGTTCATTATTATTTATCAGTTTATGAAGACATCCTGTTTGACGGTGAGGGAAAATAAACACCATTTTCCCAGTAAAGCTGCCTGCATTGTGTCATTGGGACAAGGACTGTTTTTAGTATGAGACCAGGGCCCTCATTTATCAACTTGACGTACGCACAGATATGTGCGTAACCCGTGCGTACGATCATTTCTAAGCAAAGTGTGGGATTTATCAATTTGAACTTGTGCTTGACTTTGTGCGTATATTTAAGCACAGGTCGGACCATGCGTAGTTGGCGCCCGGTGGTAGAATATTTTTACAACGCGGAAATAAGCACTGACTGCACTCCGCGTAACTCAACTTGTTATTATTCTGCGCATATATTGCAGAAATACGGGAACGTTTTGATTATATTTAAAAGGCTTTGCCATTGTTAAACGTAATAAGTGGAACCCCGAAGCTGTAAGCAGAATACAAGTCATATGAACACCCACGATATAAACGCATTGCAACGAGAACAGACAGAGGTTATTTGTTGAGTGTATGTGTATACAAAACCCTTGCAATAAATGTGTCTTAAATGAATGAAAAGCATACATGCTCTGGACACAGAGCATATATCGTGTGGGTGATATCATGACTTGTATTCTGTGTCAAAGCCTAAATCAAAACGTCCCTGTATTTCTGCAATCTATGCGCAAAATAATAACGAGTTGAGTTCTAACAAAGAACGTATTACATGCTGGTAGGCTGATAGAGTAAACTATGATATGAATATGAATATGATATGATATAAAGGTATACTGGTCCGTCCGCGAGGATATCGAGGACTCGAGTTGGGGGACCATGATGTAAACAAGACAAAAGTCTTTCTCTGGTCTGCATCCCCTTAACAATTGTGTGTATTGAGCCGTACTGTATTGTACCCATTCTGCAATCTGTTAAATAAAGTTTTCATTCATTCATTCATTCAGCCATTAAATGCAATTTGAGAATATAGGCTAAAGCGCGACGGCCTATAGCCTATACATATTATTTAATGTTTTCATAAGCGTAAAGATACAACAGCTAGATTAATGATCAAGTTAGTTTACTGTATGCAGGCTTCGCAGGGCTGTGTGTTATTATATGCGCAAGTTACTGTTGCATAATGTAGGCTATGGGCTGGCTGCTATTATATGTACTTCATATAGGCTGCCTAATACCAACAACAAAATAGATTGTATCATATGCCTCTACACACATTATATTATACACATCATATTATATCTTGGTTCGGCAGCGCCTCTGTGAACAATCTCTCAGAGTTTGCTCCATCAGTAATCAGTAATGTGAACGGGATTCCACTTGGTCAATGTACAGATAATCTGCGATGCGCATTTTGGCTGATAATGTGCCGGTGGCCGGAGTCTCATTCATATTCACTTAAATGCAGATCATAGTTATCCACTGAAGCCATATGACTCTGACCAGAACGGGCTCATGACGAGCGCACATAATAGGCATTAGAGCGCAGAGTTGTCTGTGAACTTGGCAACTTCATTGGATTTATTTATTCTCTAAAAATATCTATAATCATACGATTAAATATTGTTTAAAATAAAACGCTAAATACTATTATTCTGTGTGTCATGTTTCCAAATAAGATTGTTCACAATGGGGAAATGCTGTATACGTTCAATTTGTTGGTTGGACCTCGTTGATCAATCTCGCTCTCAGTGAAGTCTCTCAGAGTTCGCTCGGGTTAGTCCACTTTTCCACATTTCATGGGGGTGTTCCATTACCGTATATGGTTAATCGGGGCGGTTCTGGTATGCAAATACTTAAAACAGTGCACAAGCTCAAACGTAGGATCAAAGTCATATTTATCAAGACAGGTGTGCATAGGACCTGTGTACGCACGTGTGATAAGTCCAGTTTTTTTTGTGCATGCACACATTCTAAATTCTGTGCTTACGTATGAAAATAGAATACTTTCTGAGAAAAATTGATAAATGAGGGCCCAGGAATATAACGGCGCGTCAGCCAGTCTAACTATGGGATCAAGATTTCTCAGTAGCTCTGTATAAGACGGGAGCTCCTTTAATACCGACAATGCAAGTGATTGTTTACACTTTTTAGAGCAGTACACCAGGGGACAACCAAGAGACCTGGGCCCTCATTCATCAACGTGGACGTAGAATATGTTCTATTTTCACACGTAAGCACGGAATGTAGAACTAGTGTACGCACAGGGAAGTCGGGATTCATCAAACGTGCGTACGCAGGCTCTACGCACACCTGTCATGATGAATCCCACCTTGGCTCTGCGCCGCGGCTCGTGCACGCTTTCACGTATTTGCATACCAGAAACGCCCCGATTAACCATATACGGTAATGGAATACACCCATGAAATGTGGAAAAATGGACTAAGCCGAGGGAAGCGTGTCATGAGACAGGCTGACAGACGTGTACACTTACGGTGATGTCGGATATGATATCTATTAACCATTGCTGCCTGGGCAGCGCAAACACTAATAAATACCGCGCTGGAATATGACTGCCTTTTCCCGTGTTGTTTGATTAATAATAATACCCAGGGATTAAAGTTCTCCTCAATTTTATTCCAAATCGCGATGGATCTCCCGTCAATTTTCTACCTGCTGCATATGATTTCTAGAGGCATACTACAATCTATTTTGATGTCAGTATTGGGTAGCAATGAATCTCACTGCATGTATGATGTAGCCTGCCTTTCAATACATGAACTTGAATTCCATCATGTTTGTGTGCGGGACTCACAAGGCTGTTGTCACAATGGGTGGTACCGGTACAGACAGTAATAATAACAGTCCACACAATATCACGATCCATGCCATAGCCTATGTTCTATCAGGACATGATCTGTGACGACAAATGTTCTGATATCATACTCTGACAGCATGCCTATGATCAACAAAAACGCGAACTTGAATCCCATCATATACATAGTCTGTCCACTATCATTGCAATGCGTTTTCTATTCTTTCTTATACAGTAAAAAGGGGGAAGAACACTATATTCATATGACTTGTATTCTGCTTACAGCTTCGAAATTCCACTTGTTTCGTTTAACGTAAAGCCTTTTAAATATAATCAAAACGTTCCCGTGTTTCTGCGGTCTGCGCAAAATAATAACGAGTTGAGCTTTATGATTTATGATGAATTGAAAATGGGGGACCCTGATGTAAACAATACGAAAGTCTTTCTCTGGTCTGCATCCCCAATTAACAATTGTATGTACTGAGCTGTACTGTACTGTACCCATTCTGCAATCTGTTAATAAACTTTTCAATCAATCAATCAATCAATCAAGCTACGCGGAGCGCAGTCAGTCAGTAGCCTACACCCCGTATATTCCGATAACACTATATAAACCATGCTGCATTCATTCTGAGAGAAAGATCTATTATTCCAAATGCTATTTATAGGGTTTTGACCATAATTACACTACTGTTGCTATTTTACAATGAACTATAATGAACTACGGTTCGTACAGAACATGCCAGTGTTATTATGCACAGAAGCTCATTTCCTTGTTGTAATAATATATTCTACCACTGGGCGCCAGGTACGCCTGGTCTGACCTGTGCGTAGATGTAAGCACGGAGTCTAGTTCAAATCGAAATTGATGAATCCCACTCTTTGCTTAGAAATGATCGTACGCACAGGGTAAGCACAGATCTGTGCGTAGAACACGTTGATGAATGAGGGCCCTGGGCCCTCATTCATCAACGTGACGTAGAAAATGTTCTATTTCCATACTTAAGCACAGAATTTAGAATGTGTGCACGCACAAAAAAAAACAGGATTCATCACACGTGCGTACACAGGTCCTACGCACACCTGTCATGATAAATATCACCTTGGTCCTACGCCGAGGCTCGTGCACACTTTCACGTATTTGCATACCAGAACCGCCTCGATTAATGAAATGTGGAAAAGTGGACTAACCCAAGCAAACTCTGAGAGACTTCACTGAGAGCGAGATTGATCACAGAGGTCCGACCAACAACTTGAACGTATAATCTTCGGTGCGCCGGGAGCCAAGGATGTTGACTGACCCAGTCCTGCTACAGAACCAGCACATTGACAGAAATAAATGACAAGAGATGACCCGACATTAAGCACTGTAATGACTGAAATTAAATCAATTTCAGCACGCCAACTCTGCGCTCTACAATGCCTATTGTGTGCGCTCGTCATGAGCCCGTGGTTCTGATCAGAGTCATTATGTCTTCAGTGGATAACCCTGATCTACATTGTGATGTTTTAGATACCCCAGTAATAACATTACAATTGAATTAAATACAATTAGGCCTGAATGAGACTCTGGCCACCGGCACATTATCAGCCAAAATGCGCGTTTATTGATGGAGCAAACTCTGAGAGATTGTTCACAGAGGCGCTGCCGAACCAAGATATAATATGATGTGTATAATATAATGTGTGTAGAGGCATATGATACAATCTATTTCGTTGTTGGTATTAGGTAGCCTATGAATTACATATAATAGCAGCCAGCCTACATTATTATGCAACAGTAACTTGCGCATATATAACACACAGCCCTGCGAAGCCTGCATACAGTAAACTAACTTGATCATTAATCTAGCTGTTGTATCTTTACGCTTATGAAAACATTAAATAATATGTATAGGCTATAGGCCGCCTATATTCGCAAATGGCTTAATGGCTATCCGAGTCCTCGATATCCTCACGGACGGACCAGTATTTATATGATCATATCATATTCATATTCATATCATAGTTTACTCTATCAGCCTACCAGCATGTAATACGTTCTTTGTTAGAACTCAACTCGTTATTATTTTGCGCATAGATTGCAGAAATACGGGAACGTTTTGATTTAGGCTTTGACATTGTAAAACTAAATAAGTGAAATTCTGTAATATCACCCACACGATATATGCTCTGTGTCCAGAGCATGTATGCTTTTCATTCATAAGACACATTTATTGCAAGGGTTTTGTATACACATACACTCAACAAATAACCTCTGTCTGTTCTCGTTGCAATGCGTTTTTATATCGTGGGTGTTCATATGACTTGTATTCTGCTTACAGCTTCGGGGTTCCACTTATTACGTTTAACAATGGCAAAGCCTTTTAAATAGGGATGCTCAATATTGGCTTTTTTACCGATACCGATATTCCGATATTGTCCAACTCTTAATTTCGATACCGATACCGATATCAACCGATACCGAAATATGCAGGGTTTCCCCCCAAAAAAACTGAATAATTTCAGGTAATTAATAATTTCACTGGATGCATTCAAAAGGCTTTCTAAATGTAAGCATTATCTGTGCAAAATATGATAATTAAAAAAGTAAAAATTAACATTACATATCTCTTGTTGTTGAATTAAACCAACATGCATACTTTTGACAATAAATAAAATAAGAATTGGTTCTTACTTGCTTGCCTGGGTAAATAAAGGTTAAATAAATGTAAAAAAAAAAAAAAAAAACACATTTTTTTTTTTTTTTTTTTACCGATACCGATATTTTCCGATATCACATTTTACTGCCGATATCGGCCGATAATATCGGTCGGCCGATAATATCGGACATCCCTACTTTTAAATATAATCAAAACGTTCCCGTATTTCTGCAATATATGCGCAAAATAATAACGAGTTGAGTTACGCAGAGCACAGTCAGTGCTTATTTCCGCGTTTGTGAAAATATTCTACCACCGGCGCCACCGACGCATGGTCCGACCTGTGCTTAAATATACGCACAAAGTCAACACAAGTTCAAATAGATAAATCCCACACTTTGCTTAGGAATGGTCGTACGCACGGCTTAAGCACATATCTGTGCGTACGTCAGGTTGATAGATGAGGGCCCTGGTGAAAAGCTGTCAGCACCTACCCTCTGTTCAGGGATATCAAAGCGCTAAATCCCTGCTTGCTGAACATTTTGGAAATGAATACAAAATTGCTTCTGCTTATATGGACAAAATTGATAGCTGGCCTCTGGTTAAAGATGAAGATGTAAAATCACTACAATAATTGTCTCTGTTCTTGCGAGAATGCTCTAATTTAACACAGAGAATCATGCAAATGAATGAGTTGGACATGCCATCAACCCTCAGGAACATTGTGATGAAGCTTCCTTATAAGCTGAGGGAGAAATGGAGGAACGTCGCATGTGATTTGCAGGAGCAACGTGGTTGCAGAGCACTATTTATTGACCTTGTGAACTTTGTTGAAAAACAAGTTAGAATTGCCTCTGATCCACTGTTTGGAAATATTCAGGATTCAAAATGTACCAGCCGCAACAAACCCCCCATTGACAGTCAACCAAGGCAAAGGAAACAGGGCACCTTTGCCACCAGTGTCACTGCAATGAAAGAAGGAAACAACAAAAGGTACATGGATAATAAGATCAAGTCCTTCTCTGCCCAGAGTCACATCAAATGCTGTCTGGACAATGGACTTCCTGATCTGCGTGAGATTCGCTGCCCTGGTGCTTCAGTGGCTTTTTAGTTTTTATTAGTTGTTGTTGACAAATAGCCACTACAGATATTGTCTGAATTGCTAGAAGAAAGAAATGCACCACCTTTGGCTGATAGTAATTTATTAATTTCTTAGGTTTTCTTTTGGTCTAATAAATGTTTAAGGTTCTTAGATGGATCCCCTGCTGCCTCCTCCTCCTCTTCCTCCTCCTCCTCTTCCTCCTCTTCCTCCTCCTCCTCATAATCCTACTCTTCCTCCTCTTCCTCTTCCTCCTCTTCCTCCTCCTCCTCCTCCTAATACTCCTCTTCCTCCTCCTGCTCCTCCTCCTGCTCCTAATCCTTCTCTTCCTCCTCCTCCTCCTGCTCCTCCTCCTCCTCCTCCTCTTCCTCCTCTTCCTCCTCCTCCTAATCCTCCTCTTCCTCCTGCTCCTAATCCTCCTCTTCCTCCTCCTCCTCCTCCTCCTCCTCCTCTTCCTCCTCTTGCTCCTCCTCCTCCTGCTCCTAATCCTCCTGCTCCTGCTCCTCCTCCTGCTCCTCCTGCTCCTAATCATCTTCCTCCTAATCCTCCTCCTGCTCCTCCTCCTCCTCCTCCTCCTCCTCCTCCTCCTCCTCCTCCTCCTCCTCCTCCTCCTCCACGGGGAGCAGCGTACTGGCTCATATTAAATGGCAGGCCATGCATTATGCAGCAGTTTAGGTAACTGCGCGGGATCTTCATGTCCTCGGCTACAGTCCACTTGTCGCTGCTCTGGTCATAGCGCTCCACGTTGGAGAGGATGGTGAAGTCACTGGAGTTGCCTCCGACCACGAAGAGGAGGTCGTCCAGCACCGCGATGCCAAAGTTGATGTGGGGGGTGAGCATGTCGGGCAGGGCGCTCCAGGAGTCAGTCAAGGGGCTGTAGGCCTCCGCGCTACGCAGGTAGTTTCCACCGTCCCACCCTCCCACCTGAGGACAGGACACATGAGCGGAATGTTTTAGTGTGTGGTTAAGGCAGGAAGACACTGTATTAATCCACTTAGGGAAATGAGGGCATCACAGAAGCATTGAAAGTCAAATGATACATATCTATACAAATATCTAGTATAAAGCATTAGTCTCCGTGTGCACCTACCGCATAGACTTGTCCTCCGTATGCAGCGACTCCCAGTGCTATACGCCTGCTGCTCATGGGGGCGATCAGAGTCCACTGGTCGATGTATGGCCTGTAGCACTCAGCGTGCTGTGTCCTCGTCCTGTTCTTGCCACCACAGATGTAAACCTGTAATAAGAAAGAATATTCTAATTTAGTTTATATATTCCATTTGATTTCATTCTACTTTAATTGTCTGTTAATGTTGATGCACCAAAGGACCCAGACACATCTTTTGTATGTGCAAGCTCACTTGGCAATAAAGACATTTATGATTTCTGATCTAACGTTCCTTGTGTTCATCTAGCACCCTGTGTCCCTCAGTTCCACCCACCCTGCCCTGGAGGGCTGCTGCCCCTGCGCTGTGCCTGTGCTCCAGCATGGGTGAGATCACTGTCCACTAGTCGGTTTCAGGCTCGTAGCGCTCGGCGGTGTTCAGATCCACGTGTCTGTCGCGCCCTCCCATGGCGTAGATACAGCCGTCCAACACGACCACGCTGAGGCGACAGCGGCGTGAGTGCATGGGAGCCGTCTGCAGCCAGCTGCGAGTGACAGGGTTGAACCTGCGCACACTGTTCAAATACTGTACGTTGTTTCTGCCACCGACGCAGTAGACCAGACCGTGGAGATAAGCGGTGCCTTGGCACCACCGGGGACTCTCCCCCTCAACGCTCACATCCATCCATCCACCGGCTCGGATATTGTAAGCCTCCATGCCACCCCGGCCTCCGATGGCCAACAGGACCTCCTGGGGCAGGCGTGGACGCATCAGGGGGTTTGGGAGCCTGTCGGAGCTAGGGGGGTTCAGGACGCTGAGGATGAGGGGCCTGCAGTCGTGGCTGTCCCTCACCACAGGGTTGTTCTGGACGTTGTTCAGGAAGTAGTCAGGCCTCATTAAGCCCATGCGAACCTGGGAAGAGACAAGCAGACAGCGGGTACAATTTAGACATCGGTTGTAGACGGTTTCTGTTGCTAGGGAACAGTTTGGACCCAAATGTTTGAGAACCACTGTACTAGGGAACCCAGTTAGGACAGCCGAATCCCGTCCAATCTTTCGCCGTCGACTAAAGACTCACTTCTTCAACCATTATCTGAAATGATAAAAAAAAAAAAAAAAAAAATGAATCTAACCCTGACTAACCTTACTGTCATGCACTTGTCCTAATAAACTAACCTACACTGTAACACGCAACACTTTGATGAACATTGTTACTCAGCTGATAGAGTTGTACCCTTCTTGCTGTCTTGTCGCACAGAACTTGTAAGTCGCTTTGGATAAAAGCGTCAGCTAAATGACTAAATGTAAATGTAAATGTAGTGTTGTTTTAAGGGGAGACCACCCACCTAAAATACCCTTTTCCTGATTTTGGGGAAATTTTGAGATTTTTGTATAATGTTGCCCCTTTACATGTCTTCTTTCAAACTAGTGACAAGAAAACTTAAAAAAACACATTTAGTTGCTTATTTTGCTTCATTTTGCATGATTGCATCCATAAATGTGCACATATTGAATGGTGTAACTGAGGGGTACAATTTCCTGACTGTATTGATAAGTATGGTATCATTAAACCACTACTGAGTTATGTACATTACTACTGGCCATACAGTACACAGGTATATGTGATGAACACCCCCACAATAACACGGCTTAACAAGAAAGTACTGTTTATAATAATATTTATTAGAAGAGCACCAAGATTATCTTACATTTATTAAGATTGAGAGTTGCGCTTGTAAGGCGAAGAATGTGCATGAATAGGTCAAGAGCGTAAGTCCATGAGCATATTACGAAGGGGATAATTAATACCACCTGTAGCATAAGAATTATATATGGTACACTAGTAGGTCAGCTGGAGATACTAAGGGGGTCCCCTCCGGTTGTAAGCCAGCAGGGGAGAGGATTTGTCGGTAGCAGAAGTCTGGATCAACGAGGAATAAGGAGGCTCCAGGTACAGGAGACAGTGCAATAATCCCTTGATCCGTAGACAAGCAACAGCTATTCTCCGGTGTGCAGTGCCGCATGGAGGAAAGCTAGCCAGCCTCAGAGTCCTAGAGGCGGGCTCGACGGTGCTCCTCACAGGGTAAATCCCACACGGTAGTGGGTGTAGACGATTCTCTGCTCCAACAGCCACAGGACCAAAGCATTATAATCCAGCCGAAAAGGGCTCTGTAGTCGTCGGTGTAGGTTATCCAGTGTACATATAAGATAAGATAAGATAAGATAAGATATTCCTTTATTAATTCCCTTGGGGAAATTCGTGACACACACATACAGCTCAACGTCTCATTAATGATATTAACAACAACACAATCATTACATTTTTACAGTAACAATGGCACAGCATAAATTCAACAGACATGTACATTTGTTGACACATGTCATCATTACAGGAGGCCTGAGACACTGTATGCGCGATAGTCGGCTGCATTCCACCATGTAGAAACAAAGTGGATCGCGCCTGGTGAACTGGAGGGGGGGCGGAGTGGAGGGGGGGGGGGGGGGCATTGGAGACTCGGGTAAGGAATTTGGTTGTGAAGCAGTCAAGGGGGCCCCCACCGACGCGCATCAGAGGCAGCCTGCCACGGCATATGGCGCCAGTTGACTTACAACGACAGGGGCGGATGGGGGGGGGGTGGGGGGGGGGGGTGGGGGTAGGGGGGGCCTCATCAATCTTATCGCTTCCAGACAGTACAGTTCGTCTCCTCTTTCCCAGAAATCACATCGCCGGAGAGTCAACTCCTCCGCGTTGACCTTGGCCTCGGTCTGTTCCACAGCAGAAAAGGATAAGGGGGGTGTGGGAAGGGGGAGGGGGGGGTGTGGGAAGGGGGAGGGGGGGGGGGGGTGATAACATGCAGCTCGAGGCAGATATGCCGCATATGGTCAGAATCAGGTCAATTTTGTCTAATCATCGTCACCATCGTCGTATCCCCTATTACGGTACGGTGGCATCTTAATTTTCACGTCCCTAATTTCCGACGTGATATCCAGTATGGCTTGTGACCGCGAAAGTTCCTCTGCATGGTCTCTCAAGAATTGTCTTCAAGCATGACTGTTCGTCTACATGGTAGAGTTCGCCTCTTTCCAACATGGTCTTGGAGCTCAATTGTTCATCACCGCGCAGGGTACTTAGGTCAGCGATCTTCTTAAACAGTTCCATTAGGTTTTCCTTGATCCCGGCCAGATCCCTGGCCAGGGAAATCAACTTCTTCCGAATTAGCTTCAGGCAGTACCAGATCCAGCAGCTGACGGAGCCCAGGCCGAGCAGCATGACAATTAGAAGATATACGTCCTCAACGTCGTTTATCTCCAGCGGGAAAAAGCATATCGCGAGCCAGGTCCCGTATGAATTTATGGTGTATCCCGCCTGATAGCTCCCAAGAGGGCATAATGGGTCATCCGCATTCTGCTTCCTTGTAGAGAATATGCGATCAATCGCTGTAAAAGCCCAGCTTATTAGATCCATATTACGGTCAAAAGTCGAGTCGAGTTGAGGATTCTGTTGTAAAAAAGAAAGAAGAAAAAGGTCAAAAACGTCTGAGCGTCTCCAGCGAGTGCAGATCTAGGCTCCGGTGAAACGAGCTGTAAGGGCTGGTACGGACGTCTCCAAACCGATAAGAGAGAGGCCTTGAGGTGTTTCTCTGGAGGAGGGAGAGGAGATAAAAATGCGACTGCTTCTGGGAAGAGAGTTCTTCCCAGGTTCTCGTCTAGGGCTCCTCGGATGACGGCACAAGGTTAGGCCGCCCAGCCTGGATAAGCACAGTAGCTCGGTACGATGAAACGTTGGTAATGCTGGTCACTGTAGAACGGTAGCCGCACGATACACTATACATAATAGACTATTACTTAATAATAGAATAGGTCGAACTCGACGATACAGCGTTAAACTCTGACACTTCAGCTATCAATTCGCACGCGGTCTCAAGGCTCTATTTCGGGGCAAAACGGGCCCACTTCACAGCACGTTGTATCGTGGTGAAGGCTTCAACTTATTAGGGTAACATACTGCTGTATCCACCTGCACCGTATTTATACGTAAGGTGAATAATCTAGTACCAGCCTTATTTCTGTCTCATATTACTGCGCAGAACCGGGCATGTTCAGGCATGTCTTAGCGGTGACTTTGAACTAGACATTGGGGGTATGGCCGTGGCGCCTAGGGGGGTCGCTGTCCAATAGGAGAACGAATATTATGGTCTGGCCTGTACTAGGTAAAGGGATATTCCGTGTATATGTACAAAGAATATACAAGGGATATCAGACGATATACAAATATTATACAATATATCTCAAGCAATAAATATATATATTCGGTTTAATCTGACCCTTTGTAACAAATGGGGAAGTGCCTCATTTGCATATATAAACATAAAATTCAGAAAACTTGTAATATATATTTTCTTAGTTTATATGTACATAACAAACTGGGAAAGTTTCATAGTGATATCTATTCAAATATCTTTTTGCCTATTAGGGGGTACAGTAATCGGTTGTGTTGTTTGTTACTAAACTGTTACTACTACTACATCATTATTATTATGTTATTATGTTATTCAGTTATCAGGCATGTGTTTAGGTTGTCTATTACTAATGGTTTGATTGGGTGTTGTGTTTGTAAATAGCGGTTTCAAATAAAAATGTATGGCATTTTACAATACAGAACTTTGAAGGCGTTTTCCCAAAGAGTAGACATGTACCATTTCCCTAGCATCTACACACACCAAACTTTCCACCTTTATTCGTATCTATATCCTGCTTTTTTGTGCCAAATGGTTTGGTGATATGTCATACATAGCCTGATTTACAGACAATACAACATTTTAAAGGCGTTTTTCTCAAAACGAGATTTTATGAGTTTGTATTACACATAAAACAAAATATCTCAATTTCTCTAGTACCTCCACACACCAAACTGGCCACGTTTCCTCCTATCCATATACCAAAACTTTCTGCTAGAGGATTTTTTTATATATCACTTTTTTTTTTTTTTATGACTAGGGGGTCATAAAAGGTCATAAATTCCTGTTCGGGTGGCATATCAAAAAATCCTCTAGCAAAAAGTTCGGTATTTAATGTAGTAACATGAAAAACCGTGAGAAAATATCTATATATCATCCATTTTTTCTAAATTCTGTTTGGGGTAACATGCAAAAAGGAGCCATTTTGAATAGACCACGCCCCTTTTTGGGTAATAAAATTATGCGACCAAAAAATGTTTAATACATTTTCTTTCTTTTTTTGACTATTCTAAACAATTAAGATGTTTGCAAATGATTTCATCCTTTATTTTTTTTCCCCTATCTAGGTGGGTGGTCTCCCCTCAAAGGAAAACTCCAACATTTTGGGAAATTAGCTTATTTAACATCTTCCCTGGAGTTAGACAAGAAGATACAAACCTTTTTTGTCTCTGTGCGTGCATTTAGCTTAGGGAACAGTCGCCCCATTAGCGTAGCTTAGCTTCATCACTGGAAGTGGGGTGGAGTTAGAGCCTGACGTTCCCTACAGTGCCCTACAGTCACAAAATACACTCCAAATACAACTCCAAAACGTTCCTGTAAACATGTTGTGACCTGTGTATTTACCACGTGGAGAAATAAAAAATAATTGAATTTGACAATTACGTTTTCTAAGCAAATATACTCTGAACAATTTTTGCCTAACGACTCCTCTCTGAGCGCAGTCAATGATTTCAACGTGTCGTTGTGATTGTTGACATTCTCATTCATTCAAAGGATCCGAACCGATTGAAGTTTATGAATACCATGACTTAAAATCCTCTTACCTTGACAATTAAAAGCCTCCCCAATTTATAAAACAGTAATCCAATGGCTGGTATTGATATACTGCACGCTAACGGAGCTAACCAGCAACCGGACACTCAAGCAGATAACGAGAGCAATGACTTCCTTTCTGGGGGGTTTCAAAATAAAAGAGCGACGTCTATAGCAGCGGAATACGTTTATTTTGTACATTATCTAACGTTAACACGAACCTAACGAGATTTCTCGTGGCTGCCACTCATAGTGTTAATGTAGTAACATGAAAAACCATGAGAAAATATCTATATATGATAATTTTTTTCTAAATTCTGTTTGGGGTAACATGTAAAAAGGGGCCATTTTGAATAGACCACGCCCCTTTTTGGGTAATAAAATTATGTGACAATTTTTTTTTATACATTTTCTTTCTTTTGTTGACTATTCTAAACACTTAAGATGTTTGCAAATTATTTCATCCTTTATTATTTTTTTCCCTATCTAGGTGGGTGGTCTCCCCTAAAGGTGGTATGCATTATAAATGTCATTTTTCAGTCTCTAGCATTGTATTATAGTAATAGGAGTTAGTATCAATGTGTTTTAGTGTCTAAATACCATACTGGCGGATTGCTCTGATTCAGCTCAGATCATTTCCTGCTCCAGTAAATTAGGCCATCCTGATTTGAAGGCCTGCGTGACGTTACTCAGGCTCTGGGTAGCAGACAGTGATGTGATTGGCTCTGTGGTTGTAGCTAATGCCCGCCCACAATCTACCTAGACTGACTGTACACAGCGAGTGGAAACCACTTCCTCATACTCTGCATGCACTCTGGAGGGAGAGAGAGATAGAGAGCATTCGGGAGCACTTGGGGGAGGGGGGGGGGGGGGGGGACCTGCCGCGGGGCACACACCTCCTAACGGGAGAGTGAGGCAGGGAAAAAAAGGAAGAGAGAGGGAGGAATGGAGGCCCCCCCCCCCCCCCACAAGCTGCCGCGCGGCACACCCGAGAGGGAGAGAGAGAGGGAGAGGAGGAGAGAGGGAGGGAGGGAGAGAGCCTTATCTATCTCTCTCTCTCTCTCTCTCTCTCTCTCTCTCTCTCTCTCTCTCTGTCTACCAGTCGCAGACTGTGTGGACTGACTGTCACTCAAAGTGCTTATGGGCGGAGCCAGGCCATAACAGCCTGAAATCTTGAAGCTGAAAAATGATGGTTTTGAGTACTTGATTAGAAATATAAAACAATGCATTTAAAAAAAAAAACCTTACAGATGTCTTCAATAGACTCACAGGAATTGTGTAAAGTTGCCCAAATAGTGCTAGGAATAGCAACGCATGTCCCCTTTAATGTAATGCACAGTAATACAATTAGTTACCTTGGGCAGCAGCAAAGGGATGTGTGTTTTACGCTCCTCACGGGAGTGGTCAATCCAACGGAGGATGGCCGCGAACACCGTCTCCTCGCTCTTCACGTTCAGATCATCCCTCTCGATGATGTCCACCAGTTGCTGCGGGGACAGCTCCACAAACTCCTGTGAGACGCGCAACATCTCCTCAAAGTGGCACACGATGAAGAGATGGGCCTTGCGCCTCAGGTCAGGGCAGCTGTAGATGTCCACGAACCTCCAGAAGCCGACACAGTTTTCCAGAGACAGCTGGCCTTCTAGGAAGTCAGAGCACGCTCCTACTATGCCAGTGACGCGAAGCTGGTCTGCAGCCACCAGAAGCTCTTCCACGTTCTCTGCTGTCACCAGCACAACGCGTGTGTAGGAGTACTCTATGATGAGCTGCATCATACCCGGGGACACCCCAGGGATTGTGTAGACTGCTTTCTCTGAGTCGCTCCAGCGAGTGAAGAGGGCTCTGTGGGATGCAGAGTATAGAGATATCTGATGAGTAAACAGTAAGCAACATTCTGTCCTGTGTAGTAATATATGTTCACTGTAGAAGTATAGCGTCTTAGCACAGTAGAAGTATAGTATCTTTTTACAGTAGAAGTACAGTATAGTATCTGTTTACAGTAGAAGTACAGTATAGTATCTGTTTACAGTAGAAGTGCAGTATAGTATATTTTTACAGTAGAAGTACAGTATAGTATCTGTTTACAGTATAAGTACAGTATAGTATCTGTTTACAGTAGAAGTACAGTATAGTATCTGTTTACAGCAGAAGTACAGTATAGTATCTGTTTACAGTAAAAGTACAGTATGGTATCTGTTTACTAACCAAGCTAACCTGAACCAAGCTAACCTGAACCAAGCTAAACTTACCTGAAATAGTCACTGCAGTCACACAGGAGGGCCTTGTGGGCATTAAACTCAGTGCTGTTGACTTTAATAACCACATCACAGAACCTTCCCTCCAGAGGCAGCTCATTAAGGATTGTACAGGACATTGTTTCCTTTTCCATGTGGATATTTTAAATTGTATCTACAGAATATATTCAAGCTTACAGACAAATAGCCGGAAACAACAAGTGAGATCTTCACTTGTCTTCTGAGATCTGAGAGCTACTGAGAGAATTGTTGAATATAATGTACACAAATGTTCTAGAATGTTCTATTATGACATCATACTGTGACAACAAATGTTCTAGAATGTTCTATCACAAATGTTCTAGAATGTTTGATTATGACATTGTGACATCACAAATGTTCTAGAATGTTCTATTATGACTAGGGGTGGGAATCACCAGTTTCATCATGATATGATATCGATTCTTTGGACAACGATACGATATTTGCCGATATCACAAAGTCTCTCACGATACAATACGATACGATTAGATTCAGGTGCCTGCGATCGATATGAGATGATATCATATGCCCATTTAACACAATCGGTAACATTTAGATCAACAAAAAAAAGGTAATGAAAATATCATTTGACATTTGTATTTTTGAGCTCTTCCAGACATTTAAAGGAAAATCAATCTATTGTTTTTAATACAAATAGACCTCCTGTTCACTGTAAAGTGCCACGTTTTTATATATTGAGCTTTAAACTTTAAGCTACATTTTTTGGAACTCAAAACTCACAACCTCCCTCTCCCAAACCGTTCCTACAACAATTTGTTGATGTTGCATGATCATGTATAGGCCTACATTTATTATGTATTATATTGTTTATGTTTAAATAACATTTAAACATCAAACTCCTCTGACCTCATCTTGTCTTTCCAAAGACGCGCGCACACACACACACACAGAAAGGGAGAATGCTATGCTGTAACATCTACACACACGGAGCTACTGCTGTTGTTCTTGGGCAGATATGAGACTCGCCACAGGATTTTCAAAATAAGAGTATCGATATGAATCGATCTTATTACATCGCATCGATCCGATTCGATTGTTGATAATTACATCGATGTATCGATCTGGATCGATGTATCGTCCCACCCCTAATTATGACATCATACTGTGACATCACAAATGTTCTAGAATGTTTGATTATGACATCATACTGTGACATCCAGTGATGGGAATAACGGCATTAATTTTTTCAGTAACGAGTAATCTAACGGATTACTCTTCCAATCTTAATAACGCCATTACCGTTACTGCAAAAAAATGCGGCGCGTTACTATGATTGAAGCTGTTTTTTTTATCAGACAGATCTCTGCGCCGAGAAGCAATACTTTTTTTCCTTGGTTAGTGGGCAGTGCGCGATTGGCTGAGGTTGAGTAAAATGTCATGATAAGCCAATCAGAGGTAGAGGTGGGCGGGTGTTCGAAAGAATCCAGAGTCTGACACACAGCGACAACACAATAGACGCAGTCAACGACAGACCGCGGTTCAGTGCAATCTCAATTAAAATGTTCAATCAATCAGTATATATTTGTTATTTATTTTTGGTATAGTGCTTAACAAGCATAAGCAAGGCCTGTTGAGGGGCAATACATATCAAAAGTTCCAAAACATCTATTCTGTGTTTGTATTTGTATGATCCACTATATAAACATAGTAATTATAATATCTACATACATGGCATTTGATTGGAGGCTAGTCTCACTTTGTCCCACAGCAACATTAAAATAGTTTAGATTTGTGTATGTTGTTTATGTAACAAATTTACTTGAAAGTAACGCAATAGTTACTTTCTGAAGTAACTAGTTACTTTTATCATTTGTAACTGAGTAAGTAATTTAGTTACTTTTTGGAAGAAGTAACTAGTAACTGTAACTAGTTACTTTTTAAAAGTAACTTACCCAACACTGGTGACATCACAACGGAACATGTTTGAGTCCATTTGAATAATTTAAATAATATGTTGACATTAAAAAAGAACAAATAAAATGATAAAAAAAACTACATAAAACAATGATACAAATTATAATAAAATATTTAAGTAAAATATATAGAAATAAAGAAAAATAAGACAATGAAATAAAGATAATAATTCATTTAAAAGCTATTTTAACTCTTCTGCCCCCTTAGCGACTATTTTGTGTTTTTTGCCTATATTTTTTTGTGTTTCTGTGTACAACG
>NC_140168.1:2482489-2484989 GCF_963971535.1 Notolepis coatsorum
CCACTCACACCGCCGTGCCACTCACACCGCCGTGCCACTCACACCGCCATGCCCGGCAACAGGCCGCTCCATCCGCCAAGCAGACAGACACAAGATTATTATTATTATTACTATAGGTTTATAATATTTCTTATTGAAAAGTAGGCTACTTTTGCTTATACATTATATTCCAAAAAAATAATCCAGTCCAGTCAACAGACTCACATGGCAACGCTTCTCCTAAGTGTGAGAGTCAGAGACTGGACTGTTGCCTGTGTTGTTGTGTCCAGTTCAGTTAAATAAAGAGAGAGACGCGTCAGTCTTTGTTTCTGTATAAGTGAATGAGAGAGAAATCACATTCTCCGCTGTCCAGTTCAGCACCAGCGAGCTGTGTAGCGTGGCACTGTCCAGTTCAGCACCACGGACCTAGCTGTGTGGCGTGGCGCTGTCCAGTTCAGCACCACGGACCCAGCTGTGTGGCGTGGCGCTGTCCAGTTCAGCACCACGGGACCCAGCTGTGTAGCGCGGCGCTGTCCAGTTCAGCACCACGGACCCAGCTGTGTAGCGTGGCGCTGTCCACTCCACGGTGCTGAACTGGACAGCGAGCAGAGAGGCAACTGAAGAGTTCTCTCATTCACTGATACAAAAACAAACGGACTGATATTTCTTTGGAGGGTCTCTCCATTGACTTAACTTGACTCAACAACACAGTTGAGTCTCCCGTCAACAAGCTGATGAAGAGCCCTCACGACAGAGATCAAGCAGGCTACCAGTTTGGCCCACTCGGGAAATAATGACTGGAAACTGACATCCACTATCAGCCAGCGTTCATATTATTTTATATATATATTTATTTGTTTATTTACTTTATTTCATACGAACCCAACCCTGGGGGGTATTTAGAAGAAAAAAAACGACAGGCCACCCAGAGAATCAAAGCTCTTCTCTCCGTTTCCCCTCTTTCTCTTTCTCTCTCTTCTGCAAATGAGATGATTTTTTTTTTATCTCATAGTGATAACAGGACGCAGCTGTAGGCATAATAATATGATATCTTCATTCTGGATCTGCGCTACGAGGAAAGTGATCTTCCCCAGAGAGCGTATAGATACCCCAAACTCTATAATTGTCAGTCATTCCCAGTGTTTTGGTTTGGTCCACCGAGGACGTGAGGAGTCAGACAGAGAGACGTGGGGCTGTAGATAACAGGAAGAGGCTAAAGGGATTAGGCCGTCTCTCTCTCTGGCCATTACCTTGTTTAGATAGACCCTCCTCCATGTTGTCTTTAACCCCCCCCCCCCCCCCCTGTGCCTCTCTGCATGTGCACATTTGACAGCCTTGGTCTTCCTGTTTAGCTCTCTCTCCTCTCTCTCTCCCTCTCTCTCTCTCTCTCTCTCTCTCTCTCTCTCTCTCCCCCTCTCTCTCTCTCTCTCTCTCTCTCTCTCTCTCTCTCTCTCTCTCTCTCTCTCTCTCTCTCTCTCTCTCTCTCTCTCTCTCTCTCTCTCTCTCTGTCTCTCTTTCTCTCTCTCTCTCTCTCTCTCTCTCTCTCTCTCTCTCTCTCTCCTACTCTCTCTCTCTCTCTCTCTCTCTAACACAGGCACTCACGTCCTGACCTCGATCGTTTATCAATCTGACATTTTAATCAGTGAGACTAACTGCCTGTAATGTTGCACCTCTGCCTGCATTCCATCTATCTATCTATCTATCTATCTATCTATCTATCTATCTATCTATCTATCTATCTATCTATCTATCTATCTATCTATCTATCTATCTATCTATCTATCTATCTATCTATCTATCTATCTATCTATCTATCTATCTATCTATCTATCTATCTATCTATCTATCTATCTATCTATCTATCTATCTATCTATCTATCTATCTATCTATCTATCTATCTATCTATCTATCTATCTATCTATCCGTCTGTCCACCTGCCTGGCACACCTGGACCTGTGCCCGCTCTCTTCACATCACCTGTCACACCTGGGCCTGTGCCCGCTCTCTTCACATCACCTGTCACACCTGGGCCCGTGCCCGCTCTCTTCACATCACCTGTCACACCTGGGCCTGTGCCCGCTCTCTTCACATCACCTGTCACACCTGGACCTGTGCCCGCTCTCTTCACATCACCTGTCACACCTGGACCTGTGCCCGCTCTCTTCACATCACCTGTCACACCTGGACCTGTGCCCGCTCTCTTCACATCACCTGTCAAACCTGGGCCCGTGCCCGCTCTCTTCATATCACCTGTCACACCTGGGCCCGTGCCCGCTCTCTTCATATCACCTGTCACACCTGGACCTGTGCCCGCTCTCTTCACATCACCTGTCACACCTGGACCTGTGCCCGCTCTCTTCACATCACCTGTCACACCTGGACCTGTGCCCGCTCTCTTCACATCACCTGTCACACCTGGACCTGTGCCCGCTCTCTTCACATCACCTGTCACACCTGGACCTGTGCCCGCTCTCTTCACATCACCTGGCACACAGCCGGCAGCGCCACGTCATCCCGTAT
>NC_140168.1:2489504-2533161 GCF_963971535.1 Notolepis coatsorum
GTGTGTGTGTGTGTGTGTGTGTGTGTGTGTGTGTGTGTGTGTGTGTGCCTGTGTCTGCGTTGTCCCATGTGTACAGTTGATGTGCATTTGCATGGGGGGAAGGGCTGTGTGGTATATGATCTGTGTGGTATACTGTATGATCTATATATATCTATATCTATATCTATATATATCCACATCTGTCTGTACATACCTCCATATACTCCTTTTTACATATCTGTAGATACTATATCTATATCTGTACATATCTGTAGATATTATATCTATATCATTTACATTTACATTTAGTCATTTAGCTGACGCTTTTATCCAAAGCGACTTACAAGTTCTGTACGACAAGCCATCAGGAAGGGCACAACTCTATCAGCTGAGCAACAATGTTCATCAAAGTGTTGAGTGCTACAGTGTAGGTTAGTTTATTAGGACAAGTGCATGACAGTACGGTTAGTTAGGGTTAGATTTTTTTTTTTTTTTTTTTTTTTTTTTAATTCAGATAATGGTTGAAGAAGTGCGTCTTTAGTCGACGGCGAAAGATTGGACGTGATTCGGCTGTCCTAACTGGGGTGGGTAGTTCATTCCACCATTGTGGGGCAAGGACTGAGAATAGGCGACTTCTCTTTGATGACCCTCCCGGAGCTTGGATAGGAGTAGGTCTGAGGCGGCCAGAAGATGCAGAGCGTAGGGGTCTTGAGGGTGTGTAGTTAGAGACCATTGACCGGAGGTAGGCGGGAGCGGTTCCCTTTGCCGCACGGTATGCTAGGTCGAGGGCCTTGAAGCGGATTCGTGCAGCAATGGGGAGCCAGTGCAGGTCCCTAAGAAGTGGGGTGACATGGGCCGACTTCGGTAGGTTTGAGATCAGGCGGGCCGCTGCGTTCTGAATGAGTTGAAGAGGCTTAGTGGCAGTGGCCGGGAGGCCAGCGAGCAGTGCATTGCAGTAGTCGAGGCGAGAGATGACTGTTGATTGGACGAGGAGTTGGGTGGCTTCTTTTGTCAGGAAGGGGCGTATCCTTCTGACGTTGCTCAGGAGGAATCGGCAGGTTCTGGTCGTCGCTGCGATGTGAGCAGAGAAGTTCAACTGGTCGTCGAGGACAACACCAAGGTTCTTGGCGGTCGGGGACGCAGTCACAGCTGCATTCTCGACTGTGATTGAAAGGTCGGTTAGGGGGGAGGATTTGGCCGGCAGGTGGAGCAATTCTGTTTTGCTTAGGTTCAGTTTGAGGTGGTTGGACGTCATCCAGGCTGAGATGTCGGACAGACAGGCCGAGATCCGCACAGAGACGTGGATATCTGAGGGAGGGAAGGAGAGGAAGAGTTGAGTATCGTCGGCATAACAATGGTAGGAGAAGCCATGAGACGTGATAATGTTACCCAGTGATTTAGTGTAGAGGGAGAAGAGAAGGGGTCCTAAAACCGAGCCCTATCTACAGATATCTGTACATATCTGTAGATACTATATCTATATCTGTACATATGTGTAGATACTATATCTACATCTGTACATATCTCTTACCTACTCTTACTAGTTACGCTGCTGGCCAGTATGACTTACTACCATAGTGTCTTTATACCTGTATCACTGTACAGTATGACTTACTACCATAGTGTCTTTATACCTGTATCACTGTACATATTTATACTCTGTACGTACATCTGATTAGCGCTAGTACTCAGTACTAATTTATATATTGTTTTTCTCTGGTTTCATCCCCTCGTCAGTATCTCATGCCTTGTATCCATTAGCTATGTTCAGCCTGGCTGGGCCTAGCCGTGGTCTAGCATGGTATAGTATGGTTGGGTTTGTGTCTCCATTGCGTTTGTTATAAACTCTCCAGTTGCTAGGCAACCTTTAAAAATGCACACCATCGACTGTGCCACACAAGCTAAACTATGATGATACAACAGTCCCAGCTGGCTTTGGCTCAGGGCCGGCCAGGTTTGACCAGGTTCAAAAGACAATGGAGACGCGCACTGTGTGCCAGACAAGGCCACAGCCACAGCTAAACCCTGGCTAGTGGAGACAAGGCCACAGCACGGCTAAACCCTGGCTAGTGGAGACAAGGCCACAGCACAGCTAAACCCTGGTTAGTGGAGACAAGGCCACAGCATGGCTAAACCCTGGCTAGTGGAGACAAGGCCACAGCTAAACCCTGGCTAGTGGAGACAAGGCCACAGCTAAACCCTGGCTAGTGGAGACAAGGCCACAGCTAAACCCTGGCTAGTGGAGACAAGGCCACAGCTAAACCCTGGATAGTGGAGACAAGGCCACAGCTAAACCCTGGCTAGTGGAGACAAGGCCACAGCACGGCTAAACCCTGGCTAGTGGAGACAAGGCCACAGCACGGCTAAACCCTGGCTAGTGGAGACAAGGCCACAGCACAGCTAAACCCTGGCTAGTGGAGACAAGGCCACAGCACGGCTAAACCCTGGCTAGTGGAGACAAGGCCACAGCACGGCTAAACCCTGGCTAGTGGAGACAAGGCCACAGCACGGCTAAACCCTGGCTAGTGGAGACGAGGCCACAGCACGGCTAAACCCTGGCTAGTGGAGACAAGGCCACAGCACAGCTAAACCCTGGCTAGTGGAGACAAGGCCACAGCATGGCTAAACCCTGGCTAGTGGAGACAAGGCCACAGCACGGCTAAACCCTGGCTAGTGGAGACAAGGCCACAGCACGGCTAAACCCTGGCTAGTGGAGACAAGGCCACAGCACAGCTAAACCCTGGCTAGTGGAGACAAGGCCACAGCACAGCTAAACCCTGGCTAGTGGAGACAAGGCCACAGCACGGCTAAACCCTGGCTAGTAGAGACAAGGCCACAGCCACAGCTAAACCCTGGCTAGTGGAGACAAGACCACAGCACAGCTAAACCCTGGCTAGTGGAGACAAGGCCACAGCACAGCTAAACCCTGGCTAGTGGAGACGAGGCCACAGCACAGCTAAACCCTGGCTAGTGGAGACGAGGCCACAGCACGGCTAAACCCTGGCTAGTGGAGACAAGGCCACAGCACGGCTAAACCCTGGCTAGTGGAGACAAGGCCACAGCTAAACCCTGGCTAGTGGAGACAAGGCCACAGCACAGCTAAACCCTGGCTAGTGGAGACAAGGCCACAGCCACAGCTAAACCCTGGCTAGTGGAGACAAGGCCACAGCACGGCTAAACCCTGGCTAGTGGAGACAAGGCCACAGCTAAACCCTGGCTAGTGGAGACAAGGCCACAGCATGGCTAAACCCTGGCTAGTGGAGACAAGGCCACAGCCACAGCTAAACCCTGGCTAGTGGAGACAAGGCCACAGCACGGCTAAACCCTGGCTAGTGGAGACAAGGCCACAGCTAAACCCTGGCTAGTGGAGACAAGGCCACAGCACGGCTAAACCCTGGCTAGTGGAGACAAGGCCACAGCTAAACCCTGGCTAGTGGAGACAAGGCCACAGCACAGCTAAACCCTGGCTAGTGGAGACAAGGCCACAGCACAGCTAAACCCTGGCTAGTGGAGACAAGGCCACAACACGGCTAAACCCTGGCTAGTGGAGACAAGGCCACAGCACAGCTAAACCCTGGCTAGTGGAGACAAGGCCACAGCACAGCTAAACCCTGGCTAGTGGAGACAAGGCCACAACTAAACCCTGGCTAGTGGAGACAAGGCCACAGCTAAACCCTGGCTAGTGGAGACAAGGCCACAGCTAAACCCTGGCTAGTGGAGACAAGGCCACAGCACGGCTAAACCCTGGCTAGTGGAGACAAGGCCACAGCTAAACCCTGGCTAGTGGAGACGAGGCCACAGCACAGCTAAACCCTGGCTAGTGGAGACAAGGCACAAGGCTCATATTTTCTCCTGTTTTAAGATAGATAGATAGATAGATAGATAGATAGATAGATAGATAGATAGATAGATAGATAGATAGATAGATAGATAGATAGATAGATAGATAGATAGATAGATAGATAGATAGATACTTTATTGATCCTATAAGGGCACCCGAACAACAAGAAGATGCCAGTGAGGGATATGGTACGAAGCTCTTTCCAACGCGTGGTGCTTGTTGATAGTAAATCAGGTCGTTGAGTGCATTTAAAAAGTTTTATTTTCGCTTGCAGGGTGGAAAAGCAAAGCATAACATAAACTCTGTGTTTAAACTGTAACTGAAACAAGTAAACTATAGTGCTGCAAAATAAACCTGAAAATAACTCAAAACTACTGAATAACAAACAAAACACGCACGGTTGAAACACTGTGTGTCTTCCCCGTGACGTTTCCCTCCCGCTGCGCACCTGTGACACACATACAAGTAGGCTGTGCCCGAGATCATCTGACCCGCGCCTCCTATGCCCCCTGCCCAGCTAATTAGTCAATAATCTCAATAACACCTTCACAATAACACAGCACCTTCATACAATAAAGTGACCACGGTAAGATCATCAAATTGGCTACAACAAAAGGTGACCGGTCCTTCCACCTTATGGCCCCTCCCCTTTGGAACACCCTCCCCCTTTCTATGTGTGCACTTGACTCCCTATCCACTTTTAAGGAACAGTTGAAAACGTTTTTTATTCAGACAGGCTTTTAAATAATTCCTGGTTGTTTATTTATTTATAATTGTTGTTTTGTTTTTAGTTGCACTCATATTTAGTTATTTAATTGTAACTATGCCTATGCTTAGGATGTGTCAGAATTGTTGTGTACGATGTGTAGTGCGTTCATCTCTATGTTGCTATGTTTTACTTCTGTGAAGCACTTTGTGATTTTATCTGAGAAAGGTGCTATACAAATAAAGTTTACTTACTTACTTACAACAGATCCCTTTGGGGGAAATTCAGGTATCCAATAGCTCTCATCAGTTGACAAATGTTCTTATAGACATACATGTGGACACACAATAAAACTGTCAAATGAGTAAACCACTGTGGCGGTCGGACAAACAATAAAATCAGTACTTAAGTTAAAAAGCTAGCAGCAGTAAACTAGATCAATAAATTAAGGTAATTGCACATTGTCCAATGGGGGAGAGGGGGGGGGGGGTCTCGTGAGCCTCTGCCCTCGTCTGAGGTGTTAAACAGGGTGTGATGGAGAGGGTGGCTGCTCCTCTGTCCTGTCAGGGTGTGGTGGAGAGGGTGGCTGCTCCTCTGTCAGGGTGTGGTGGAGAGAGTGGCTGCTCCTCTGTCAGGGTGTGATGGAGAGGGTGGCTGCTCCTCTGTCAGGGTGTGGTGGAGAGGGTGGCTGCTCCTCTGTCAGGGTGTGATGGAGAGGGTGGCTGCTCCTCTGTCCTGTCAGGGTGTGATGGAGAGGGTGGCTGCTCCTCTGTCAGGGTGTGATGGAGAGAGTGGCTGCTCCTCTGTCAGGGTGTGATGGAGAGAGTGGCTGCTCCTCTGTCAGGGTGTGGTGGAGAGGGTGGCTGCTCCTCTGTCAGGGTGTGATGGAGAGTGTGGCTGCTCCTCTGTCAGGGTGTGGTGGAGAGGGTGGCTGCTCCTCTGTCAGGGTGTGATGGAGAGGGTGGCTGCTCCTCTGTCAGGGTGTGGTGGAGAGGGTGGCTGCTCCTCTGTCAGGGTGTGATGGAGAGAGTGGCTGCTCCTCTGTCAGGGTGTGATGGAGAGGGTGGCTGCTCCTCTGTCAGGGTGTGATGGAGAGGGTGGCTGCTCCTCTGTCAGGGTGTGATGGAGAGGGTGGCTGCTCCTCTGTCAGGGTGTGATGGAGAGGGTGGCTGCTCCTCTGTCAGGGTGTGATGGAGAGAGTGGCTGCTCCTCTGTCAGGGTGTGGTGGAGAGGGTGGCTGCTCCTCTGTCAGGGTGTGATGGAGAGCGTGGCTGCTCCTCTGTCAGGGTGTGATGGAGAGTGTGGCTGCTCCTCTGTCAGGGTGTGATGGAGAGGGTGGCTGCTCCTCTGTCAGGGTGTGATGGAGAGGGTGGCTGCTCCTCTGTCAGGGTGTGGTGGAGAGCGTGGCTGCTCCTCTGTCCTGTCAGGGTGTGATGGAGAGGGTGGCTGCTCCTCTGTCAGGGTGTGATGGAGAGGGTGGCTGCTCCTCTGTCAGGGTGTGGTGGAGAGAGTGGCTGCTCCTCTGTCAGGGTGTGGTGGAGAGGGTGGCTGCTCCTCTGTCAGGGTGTGATGGAGAGAGTGGCTGCTCCTCTGTCAGGGTGTGGTGGAGAGCGTGGCTGCTCCTCTGTCCTGTCAGGGTGTGATGGAGAGGGTGGCTGCTCCTCTGTCAGGGTGTGATGGAGAGGGTGGCTGCTCCTCTGTCAGGGTGTGATGGAGAGGGTGGCTGCTCCTCTGTCAGGGTGTGGTGGAGAGGGTGGCTGCTCCTCTGTCAGGGTGTGATGGAGAGGGTGGCTGCTCCTCTGTCAGGGTGTGATGGAGAGCGTGGCTGCTCCTCTGTCAGGGTGTGATGGAGAGGGTGGCTGCTCCTCTGTCAGCTCTGACCCAGCACAGAAGCAGCCTGAACAAACGCTCACGTCTGGGATGGTTGAGTCTGGTGAGATTTGTCGTTTAGAATACACTGGCCCTCTGGAGTCTCTTCCTCTCATAAGGATTCATTATTCTATCTCCTTTTCTCTCTCTAGCCTGTCTCTTTGAACCTCTGCTTCATTCATGTGTCATTAACACTCTCTCTCTCTCTCTGTCTGTCTGTCTGTCTGTCTGTCTGTCTGTCTGTCTGTCTGTCTGTCTGTCTGTCTGTCTGTCTGTCTGTCTGTCTGTCTGTCTGTCTGTCTGTCTGTCTGTCTGTCTGTCTGTCTCTCTCTCTCTCTCTCTCTCTCTCTCTCTCTCGCTCTCTCTGTCTCTGTCTGTCTCCTTCTCTCTCTCTCTCTCTCTCTCTCTCTCTCTCTCTCTCTCTCTCTCTCTCTCTCTCTCTCTCTCGCTCTCTCACACTGTTACCTTAAACTAACCTTAACCCTAACCTTAACCACACTGTTACCTTAAACTAACCTTAACCCTAACTTTCTATTTACACCACAACAGTTAAATGTTAAAACAAATCATCATCATCATAGTATTGCTGTGTTTGTATCAGGGTGGTTGGGTATCTTAGGCCCTGTCCACACGAGGGTTTGGATTTAATATGACCGAAGTTTGAAAAAATAAAACTCCGTCCACACGGTGAACACAGGCGAACAACCGTGTATAACTGCGTACTCACGGCAGAGCTGGGAACCCAGTAACCGATACATTTAGTACAATGCCAAAACAGTAGGCGGCGATGTTGTTCAGACATGAAGGCCATTTCAACCAATCAGAAAAGGCTGTACGCTCACTAAACTTCCTGTTGGGTCGCGATCTGCCATTAATTCACTGAAGAAGAAGAAGTAAACTTCCTGTTTAGAAGCACAGCTGGACTGGATCATTTTGCCAACGGAACATATTATTTTCAGCAAAGAAAGAAACTGCAATAAACAAACGGATACATTCACTGTGTTCTGCCTCTCATTTTGTTGATGAAACAAAACCATCAGCAACACAATTTACCACCAAGAGCAGATAGTTTAGTCTCACAAAAGACCGCCGGTGTTGTTAGCTACATGCTAATGTGAATGGCTATATCCATGTATAGTATATAGCTTAAATGCTAACTGTTGTGAAGGGCCAGATTAAACCGAATATATATATTTATTTATATATATATATTTAATTGTATTTGTATATTCTCTAATATTCCCTGATATCCCTTGTATATTCCTTGTACAATATGCATTGAATATCCATTCTAGCCTACTGAACATCCCATAATAGTCTCCATTCTACTATTGGTCGAGACCTTGGTGCCAGGCTGCCATACCCCTCAGACCCAGTTCAAACGTACCGCTCCACATGTACGAACAAGTCCTAGTTCCGCGTAGGAATCTGGCTACCGCACCACTAATGGGACTATTTGTTCATAGTGCGTATATATACTGCGCTACTAAAGTAGGACTTTCTTTTCAGTCCAGTTTCTTACCCTCCAATAGAGTTACAGACGTAAAGCCTCCCCGCGACGCCACGTGTGGGAGTAAGGCCAAGTTCGCCTACCATCGGTATTGAGACATCGTGTATATTAATATTTGAATAGTCATATTTGGCACTATATCGTCGAGTTGGACGTAGTCTATTAAGCTAATAATAGTCTGTTAATATATAGTGCTTCGTGCGGTGAGAATACTACCGTAGTCAGTACCCCATCGTTTCGGGCAGAGAACTGGCTGCTTACCCAGGGTGGATTGACCCCATGTGAAGCTGCACCCGAGGAGCCCCAGAGCCGACGAGCGAGTGGACCTGTATACCGGATTATTCTACCGACGACAGCCCGCCTTCCCAGGCACGGATTATGCTTTGTATACTTTGATTATTCCATGGATAAAGACCCCCGACACTGCCGTGTGTTGGAACCCCCCCCTGGAGAGGACGCAAGGTGAGGAGACGCTCTGCAAGACGAGGTCGCTTCACGTCTCTCCCCCGTGGACCGGAGAGAGCCGGCCCACAAAGAGTCCACCTGCTTTCATCCGTGGTCCAAGGATCGCCGGCGCATTGAACGGCACTACAGTGGGTTCACCTGGGATACCCTTGGCCGGACGAGGCAGCCGGATTCTACCCCCCCCCCCCTCCTACTCCTGTCGGCTTACAAGCGACCGGATTAACCCCCCCTTAGTGTATCTAGTATATAATCATTAAAGTATCATTGCTGTTATTTCTTAACTATTCCAGGTCGTATATTTACCACCTGCGCCATCAGAGATTGGACATTCTCTATTGATATACCGACGAATACTCTTTGCCATAAAAGTGCATACTATTTCAATTCATAAATGTAATTAAGTGATTAAGTGCTTGCTCTACACACCATTGCTGTGTAGTAATAAACGCATACTTCGACTTCGTACATTTGTGTTGGATCCGTTTCATCTACGTGAGAGTGTTTATGATAATATATTTATGCCGTGTACTGGGTGGCCGAATATTAAGTACAAAGGTAGTGGTAGTAAGTATCATATCTAGTAATACAGTCAGGGAATTGTACCCCTCAGTTACAATTGGTCCTTCGAGCCGGAGGGTAATCAGTGTAATATTAATATAGTGTTATTAATATTGAAATGGCCTATGATGAACACTCCACGAAACGATCCTCCTAACCAACGCCCGCAGCGCGAACGACGGCTCCCTCAGTACTTAGAGGCTTACGCTGTCAGTCAACAACCTAGTCTTCTACTAACAGTAAACGCGGTAAAACTAGAAAGTAAAAGTATGTCTAACCCCAACGCCCAGACTACCCCGACCATAGAGGCCCCTACGGGCTCTAATGTAACTGACCAAGTTTACGGTGGGGACCAGTGGGAACCAGACATGACTTCACACCCCGCCAGTACTGAAGAAGTAGTCCCCGATGAGTCCCGGGAGGAATACAACGCTACCGAGAGAGAACTCGGCACGGAAGAAGACGGGGAGAGCACCGTGGAGATAGAGCTCCAAGGCTCCGCAAGGAGTACCCCGAGGGAAGGCTCCCCTATACAACCGCCTTCTCCCAGCGAGGCAGAGAGGACCCTACAGCAGGCCTTCCTCATCAGCCTGAACGCCGCTGCTGAACGCGACCGACTGCAGATCCAGCAGCGAAGCGAACACGAGCAGATACGTCTAGAAATAAGACGCATTCAGATGGAAGAGAATGTGGCCCGAGAACGAGCCGGTGCTCAACGGGACGCAGCGCGCGACAGACAGCAGTCGCAACTAATAGAACAGCTGATCAGACGGACAACACCCTCTCCCTCCGCCAGAGGCTCCAGGAACTCGTCTAGACACACCTCCAGGGCGGCATCCCCTAGCCGAGTAAACAACCCTGAACTTGACCAACAGACGAGGTCTATACCCCCCACAGACCACCTCCCCCCACCGGTCCAAGCGAGACCTAGCAACCGGGAAGGAGCAGCATATCCTGTGGAGAGGCTAAACCAGAGACTACAAGCACTGGATGACCTAACTGAAGACGAAGAGGAAGAGGAGGAGAACCACGCCCGAAGACAGCACAGTACTCTACCGGACCAGGAGGTCCGGTACAGCCCAGGCTATACTCCCGCGGAGCTGCGCTACAGACCCCCGACTCTATACACGGGTGAGCACGACGCACGACCCGCACCGAGGAACAGCACCTGGACAAGCGGGCCATGGTACACTGCCGGTACCAGCCCATACCAAGGAGCGGGAGGAGACTCGCCTAGGAGGCCTCTCCCCCAACGCTCGCCGATGTATCCACAGTCAGCGTCATACATTGGCACGCCTATGGTACCCGACTTCACCCAAGAGAACCGGGCCCAGTATACAGAACTCCGCATGTGTCTGGAGACCATGTTGGTGGATGTATTGGATGAACGCCACAAATACGCCATCCTACTGAAGCACTTAAAGGTACCCCGCGCACATAATATAGCGCTCGCCTACGCGACTTCCACCACCCCATACACAGCAGCGCTGGTAGCATTGGACCAGAGGTATGGGCGCATAATGGGATTACGTGATCCAGGAGATCCGACACATCGACCGCTTACCCCCAGCAATAGACAATCGAGCACTGGACGACCTGTCCATCAGAGTGCAGTCCCTGGTAGGGATGTTGGGAGCGCAAAGAGAGAAGGGGAGGCATGAACTTTACGCCAACTCAAATGTGGAAAGGATTCTGGAGAAGCTGCCGCCCGCTCGTCAGGAGCGCTTTAGGCGGCAGAGGGACCACAGAGACCCGAATGGCCCCGAACCGAACCTCCTCGATCTAGCAGACTTCCTGGCGAGAGAAGTCAGCAGCCTACGGCTAGATACATTCGGACGGAGCACCCCTGGCTCCAGAGAAGGAACCAGACGACTAAATGATGGAAGAAGATCGGTGACTGTGATGCACCAATCGGAGTCAATACCGAGCAGCAGGAGCCACAGTACCCCCTCCAGAACGGAGAAGTGGAAGATAGTGTGCCCCTACTGTGAGAAAGAACACTGGCTAGCGCAATGTGACTCCTTCCCCAAGCTGAACGCGGAGGAAGCAGGTCAATGGATAAAGTCCAACAAGCGCTGTTTTCGCTGTGCGCGCTCACACATGGCAGCCGAATGCCGCTTAAAGAAAAGGTGCACCAAGTGCGATGGAGCCCATCTGGACATACTTCACGACAGTAACAGACGGCGCCCTTCACCTGCACCATCCAGCCGCAAAGCGAGCGTCATGTACATCGATCCCGCCAGCAGCAGTGGAGCCCGAGTACTCCTAAAAGTAGTGCGTGTGACACTAAGCTACCAGAATAAAGTCCTGGACACTTACGCCGTCCTCGATGACGGGTCAGAGAAGACCCTGCTGCTCGCCTCCGCTGCGGCCCAGCTAGGGCTGCGGGGAAGCGAAACCCAAATGACAATTCGGACAATAAGACGAGATTTGAAGACGATAAAGGGCGAGAATGTCTCATTCTCTATTGCAGCAAGCGGCCAGCCTGAGCGACGGTACCAGATTACAGACGCTTTCACCAGCCAAGAAATAGGACTGTCGCGGTACACATACCCCGTCGCCAAGCTGATGGAGAAATATGCACATCTGCGCAAGTTACCGATCCCGCTCATAGACAATGCTATGCCGACCCTGTTGATAGGCTCCGACCATGCAGACCTCATTGTCCCGATAGACCGGGTTCATACCGGACCCCGAGGCTGTCCTGCAGCAGTCGAGACCCGTTTGGGATGGACTCTCCAAGGCCCGCTCGCCAAATCTCTCAACCGAAGTACAGCCACTAGATGTCTCCACTCCCGAGTCACAGAGGGAGAAACCGCACTCCTGCAACACGTAGAGCGGCTATGGACCTTGGAACAAATGCCCTTTAAGAACGGAAAGAAAGACATTCGCTCTAAAGATGACATTTACGCCATTCACCTCCTCGAGACAGGGACCAAGAGAGTCCCGGTCAACGGCGTGTTGAGATACGCCACGCCACTCCTGCGGCGAGAAGGAATGCCTACTTTCCACGCCAAGACAGACGCCACAGAACGGTACCTGCTGAACACGGAGCGGCGCTTAGCCAAGAACCCCGCCCAAGAGAGTGTATACCGCGCTGAGATTGAGAAGCTCATCACAGCGGGACACGTCACAAAGATGGACATTAAAGAGGCTGACCAGACCACTGAATCGTGGTACGTGCCCCACCACAAGGTCCATCACAACGGTAAAGACCGCATAGTATTTAACTGCAGCTACCAGATCGGATCCCAAAATCTAAATAAAGAGTTACTGCCCGGTCCCACACTCGGCCCCTCCCTACTCGGCGTTCTACTCCGCTTCCGCCAGGAAAAGGTGGCCATCAGCGGGGACATTAAAGGAATGTTCCTGCAGGTGAGATTAGTAGAGGCGGACAAGCCCCTGTTACGGTTCCTATGGAGAGAGAAGCCAGGAGATGAGCACCCAGCCATCTACCAATGGGAAGTCCTCCCCTTTGGAACGACGTGCAGCCCCTGCTGTGCTACATTTGCACTACAGAAACATGTAGCAGAGGACCCAGCAGCGGACGAAGAGGTCCGACACAGCGTAAAGAACAGCTTCTACGTAGACAACTGTCTACAAAGCCTTTCAACCCAAGAAGAAGCCGAGGCTCTCCTGATTAAACTCCGCGCCTCATTGATCAAAGGCGGCTTTGATCTCAGGCAGTGGGCCAGCAGCGATCCGCAAGTACTGCGCAGCCTCTCCTCCGAGGACAAGGCAGCCAGCAGCGAGACCTGGATGGCTACAATCCCGGGAGAAGCCCAGGAGATGACCCTGGGATTGGTGTGGCGATTCAAAACAGATTCGCTTCACTACAGACACAAGCCCCTGACTACGGAGCAGGGAAGGCCGGCGGCGGCGCCGACCACCAGACGGAGTGTGTACACAACACTCGCCCGACAATATGACCCGCTAGGATGTATTCTACCGTACACCACCAGGGCAAAAATGATTGTACGAGCATTGTGGACAATGGACCAGGGCTGGGACGACCCCATTCCCGCACACCTTGCATCCACCTGGAGAGAGTGGGAGATGGAGCTCCACTCACTCCCAGGCGTTAATATGCGCCGAAGCTACTTCCCACCCACGGTGAGGCCAGAGACATGTAAAATAGACTTACACGTCTTCAGTGACGCCTCAGAGGTCGCATACGGATCAGTAGCCTACTTGCGGGCCCAAGACCAGGGGGGAGAGATCTACACAGCATTTGTCCTCGCCCGCTCGAGAATAGCCCCACGCCAGCAACAATCTATCCCACGTCTAGAGCTCTGCGCAGCCCTAGCCGGAGCGCACCTAGCCACGCTCATCCAACGTGAGCTCACCATACCGGTGTCTAGAACAATCCTGTGGTCAGATTCCACGACGGTACTCGCCTGGATCAAATCGGACTCATGCAAGTACAAAGTCTTCGTGGGAGTCAGAGTCACCGAGATTCAAGACTTAACCGAAGAGTTAACCGGAGAAACAGAGTGGCGCTACGTTGATACAAAACAGAACCCAGCTGACGTCATCACCCGGGGGATGCCCCTGGATGACCTCACCCGTCGCAATGTCTACAGTGACGGCCCCGCATTCCTAAGACTCCCGGAAGGACAGTGGCCCATGCCTATCCCGAGGGAAGCAAGTCCAGAGGAGGTGGAAAATAAGAAGTCTGTGTTCTGTGGATTGAGCACCGTAGCCTCCACCGACCCTAACATAGACGATTGCACGTCCATAGAGAGTGCACAACAAAGAACATTCCTGCGGTACCACCCGGAGTGCAAGTCCCCCGCTGATATGTCAGCAGCTAACTACGAGGAAGCAGAATTGCTTCTACTGCAGCGAGCCCAGAGAGACTCGTTCCCCGATGAATTGGCCTGTCTACAGGGAGGAAAGCCCGTCCCATCCGACAGCAGATTAATTCATCTGGCCCCCGAGAGCGACGCTCATACCCTCATCAGAGTGGGTGGTCGCCTACGCAGAGCCCCCAATCTACCGGATGACATTAAATACCCGATCGTATTGAACAGCCGACACAAGGTCACAGAGCTGATTATAAAGAAATACGATTAGGATGTACATCACGCAGGAGCAGAAAGAGTCCTCACGGAGATTGAGGGAGTACTTAACTCGAAGCCCCTCGGATATGTCTCCAGTGATGTGGCGGATATCGACCCAGTTACCCCCAACACATTCCTGATGGGGCGGCTAGATCCTGCATTACCCCAGACAATGTACCGGCCTGAAGAAGCGAACGGCCGACGAATGTGGAGGTACAGCCAAGTATTAGCCGACAAGTTTTGGAACAGTTTCCTACTGCACTACCTACCGTCTCTACAGACCCGCCAGAAGTGGGTAAAGGAGAGAGACAATTTGACAGAAGGAACAGTCGTCATGATTATTGATCAATCACTGCCCAGAGCTATGTGGCCGGCCGGCCGCGTAAGCAAAGTGATCACCGGTGCCGACGGCAAGGTCCGAGCAGCTGAAGTGCTCGTCCAGGGTCGCACTTACACCCGTCCCGTGGCGAGGCTCATAGAACTGCCTCGACTCCCAGACACAATCGATGATGACCACGACCCTACAACCCTATGACTTTGTGAAGTTGACTGACCCCTACAGCAACCCCTTATGTGTAAATAGACAACGCGATTAATCTGTCTCTGTTTAACTGATTAGGTCTGGGACCTATTCAGGGGGTGGCTGTTGTGAAGGGCCAGATTAAACCGAATATATATATTTATTTATATATATATATTTAATTGTATTTGTATATTCTCTAATATTCCCTGATATCCCTTGTATATTCCTTGTACAATATGCATTGAATATCCATTCTAGCCTACTGAACATCCCATAATAGTCTCCATTCTACTATTGGTCGAGACCTTGGTGCCAGGCTGCCATACCCCTCAGACCCAGTTCAAACGTACCGCTCCACATGTACGAACAAGTCCTAGTTCCGCGTAGGAATCTGGCTACCGCACCACTAATGGGACTATTTGTTCATAGTGCGTATATATACTGCGCTACTAAAGTAGGACTTTCTTTTCAGTCCAGTTTCTTACCCTCCAATAGAGTCACAGACGTAAAGCCTCCCCGCGACGCCACGTGTGGGAGTAAGGCCAAGTTCGCCTACCATCGGTATTGAGACATCGTGTATATTAATATTTGAATAGTCATATTTGGCACTATATCGTCGAGTTGGACGTAGTCTATTAAGCTAATAATAGTCTGTTAATATATAGTGCTTCGTGCGGTGAGAATACTACCGTAGTCAGTACCCCATCGTTTCGGGCAGAGAACTGGCTGCTTACCCAGGGTGGATTGACCCCATGTGAAGCTGCACCCGAGGAGCCCCAGAGCCGACGAGCGAGTGGACCTGTATACCGGATTATTCTACCGACGACAGCCCGCCTTCCCAGGCACGGATTATGCTTTGTATACTTTGATTATTCCATGGATAAAGACCCCCGACACTGCCGTGTGTTGGAACCCCCCCCTGGAGAGGACGCAAGGTGAGGAGACGCTCTGCAAGACGAGGTCGCTTCACGTCTCTCCCCCGTGGACCGGAGAGAGCCGGCCCACAAAGAGTCCACCTGCTTTCATCCGTGGTCCAAGGATCGCCGGCGCATTGAACGGCACTACAGTGGGTTCACCTGGGATACCCTTGGCCGGACGAGGCAGCCGGATTCTACCCCCCCCCCCTCCTACTCCTGTCGGCTTACAAGCGACCGGATTAACCCCCCCTTAGTGTATCTAGTATATAATCATTAAAGTATCATTGCTGTTATTCCTTAACTATTCCAGGTCGTATATTTACCACCTGCGCCATCAGAGATTGGACATTCTCTATTGATATACCGACGAATACTCTTTGCCATAAAAGTGCATACTATTTCAATTCATAAATGTAATTAAGTGATTAAGTGCTTGCTCTACACACCATTGCTGTGTAGTAATAAACGCATACTTCGACTTCGTACATTTGTGTTGGATCCGTTTCATCTACGTGAGAGTGTTTATGATAATATATTTATGCCGTGTACTGGGTGGCCGAATATTAAGTACAAAGGTAGTGGTAGTAAGTATCATATCTAGTAATACAGTCAGGGAATTGTACCCCTCAGTTACACTAACGTAATATGGTAACGTTACCGATATGAAATGGATGTAAACGTTATTTAACACATTGCAGAATGGGTACAATACAATACGGCTCAATACAAACAATTGTTAAGGGGATGCAGTCTGGACTGGGTTCCTTACAATAACTTGACAACACATGAGTTTAGTTTAGCTGCAGCTACATGTTTACTCTCAGCGTCAGGTCAGGAATGCGACAAGACATCAGTCGATCACAACACTCTTCAACACAGACGATACGTTTCGAACAAAAGTTTGTTACAATCATTTTCATATAACGCTACTTGGGACAGCTCTGCTGTAAACACTGGTGTAGTTGGCTCTGCTATAATCTCTCTACCCCGCGGTCTGCCGTGAACATGGGAAATAATTGCGACAGCTCTGCTGTAAACACTGGGAATAACCTCGGTTGCTATGCCCACACGCAACTGCAAAACCGCACAACTTCACCCTGGCCACCGGTTTCAAAGACCGCGGTTGCAGTGTAGCAAATCCCCGGTTGTGTGTGGCTGAACAGTGCAACTGCGCACATACAATCATGGTTATATTAAAACCAGCGTTCGTGTGGACGGGGCCTCAGTCTAGTGGTGAGAGCACTCGCTTGGGACCACAAACATTGACTCCCGGTTTGTTTTGGACTTTCGTCGATATGAAATGTAAATACATGACTTACGGCTATAACATAACGTACATTATGTACCTTTAAAAAAAATCTTTATTAGTACTTTATTTACCGCATTGTCCTTACGACTTCATGTAAACCGCCTACGATCTCCGCATTCCACATAACAAAGGACACAAGCGTGTAAATCAAAGGAGAAATTAAGCTAAATGTTCTTTTAAACAGAAGTCCTTGGTTGGTGTTGTTCTCTTGTCTCCGTACGTACGTACCTTGGTGCTTCTTCTAAAACCCAAACGGGCTGACACTGATTGTCTGCCAACACCAGCGCGTCCCTAATGAGATGCAGAGAAAGAGACGGCGAGAGAGAGAGAGCAGGTCCGAGAGGGAGAGTCGTTGAAAAGAGACAAAAGACAGCAGCAAGACAGTCATTTGTCTACTAAAATTGACACGGAGATCAAGAGACAAAGGCAGACAGTGAAAGAGAGAGAGAGAGGGAGAGAGAAAGGCAGCAAATTGTGTTTATAGCGCTAACGGGTTAAGGCAGATGTGTGACTGTTGGTAAAGCTTTACAAATCACTGTCTTGTCGATCAATAAGGCAGCCTAACAGCTTAATCAATGGCCAGTCAATACCATGGCAGCTGCAGCATCCATCTTAAGCCTAATTTTTTTACCTCAGTGGAAAGGGAGAGAGGAGAGCCACAGGGGAGACTCCCAGACACAGCGAAAAATCTGTGGTGGAAAGTATTTTTACTCAAGTACTGTACTTAAGTACAATTTTGAGATACTTGTAGGGGAGAACGGGGTTGGTTGTCACACTTTTTACTCCAGTGTGAATTGCTCATCATCGAAACATCTTTCAATAGTCATTCCTATACATTAAATTGAAGCTTAAGATGTTGGCTTGAACTGTGTATCCCTCTCATTTTCCAATGTATTGTAACAAAGAGGAAATTACCTATCAAAGACACTCTGACACATTGTGACAACCAACACGGGGATGGTTGTCACACACTATGGGGTTGGTTATTGTGTTTTTTAATGGGGAAAAAATCTTAAAAAGAAGGCAAGAAGGCAGAACCAATTTTGAAAGTTGAATTGCATAGACAAGTTGACAAATACATCACTTAATGCATCTTAACATGAACATAAACAGGAAACACATCTTTAGGCCATCCTATACCTATAACAAAATAAATAGGCATAATAACAATAGCCTACACAACTATAGGCTATCATTCACTATCTTTCACTTCTCCCATATCTCGGAGACAGAGACACCTGCTCCATAAGAAGCCAGACGGCCCATCTGAAGAAACACACTCCTCAATGTCAGTTTCAGTATTTAATAAAAGACAAAGATGAAGACACCCTGAAACAGACACAGACAGCACAGTCAGCTGACAAAGTATATCCTGAATACACAATCACACTATAGTAACACATAAAATATATATATATCTATATAATGCATATATAATATAATATAATATGTATGAGCAGTAATGGTGCATAGAGCATCTCACATGAATGAGTGAACGAACGTCTCTGCAGGAGGCGAAGTGAAGAATGACAACTAAGATGGCTGCTCAGCGTAGTGCACGGCATATCCGGTTGGATACTGGTAAGACGCTGCCCTCTAGTGGCCGGCGATAAACTCTTCATCCCCCCCAGACCGGAAAGCTAGGGGTCGGAATAGATTAACGGTCTAAATCCTGTATCCAGCTGCCGGACTCGGGCTCGTAGCGCGCAGGCGGCCTCCTCACGCGGCCCGGCCGAGTAGGCAGGGGCAGCGTCGGTGGCGACCGCGGCACCGGGAGCGGCGTGCCCAGGAAGGCACCGGCAGGAGCGGTGAGGTCAGAGGCCGCCTCATCTGCAGGCGCCGTAGGGAAGGCGCCCATAGCCGCGGGCGGGGGCTGACGGGTGGGGGCCAGGGTGGGCACAACGGGTGGGGGCAGGCGTCCCAGGGCAGCAGGTGGCGGCGACGGCACAGCCGACTGCTGATGGGCGCAGGGTGTGGCCGGTGTGTAGGCACGGAGGAAACGCCGGTTGCGCAATGTCAGACGTCCCGAACCGTCGACCCTGACCCGATACTGGTCGTGGCCCAGTGACTCCACCACCACACCCGACCTGTCCCATTTGTGAGGGCTCGGGCCCTGCTGATTCTGGAGGAATACTCTCTCGCCGAGTGCCAACGGGCGGAGCGGTCTTGAGTGAGTCCCCAGAGACTCGGTGGCACGGGACATACGGGTCCGAAGGGCGTCCTCCTTTGCCGCCCATGCCTCGCGCCACAGCAGGCGGATATGCGGGTTCGAGAACTTCTCGAGGCGGTTCACGAAGGAGAGCGAGCCCCGAAGGGGGCGGCCGAAGATGATCTGCGCTGGCGAGAGGTTGCAGTCGGGGTCAGGTGTGTTTCTCAACTGCAGCATCGCGCACAGGAAGCGGTCCTGATCAAGGCTGCCCGACGGGCCGGTGTTGGACATCAGGAGGCGTTTAGCAGCCTTCACCGCCACTTCTGCCCTCCTGTTCGACTGCGGAAAGCTGACGGAGGACACGCGGTGCTTGACGTGCCATAGGCGGAGGAAGTCCTCAGTGTGGCTCGCCTTGAATTCCGGACCGCCGTCGCTTGAGAGCTCCTCCGGTACGCCGAAGGTGGCGAAGAACGAACGGAGGTGTTGGACCAGGCCTGCTGAGCCTGCCAGGGCAGTACCAGCCGTAGAGCTCAGGACCTCCACCCAGCCCGAGAGCCGGTCCCCGACAACTAGGTAGTGGCGGCCCCCATAGTCGAAGAAGTCCGCGAACACCGCCTCGAACGGAGTGGATGGGGGTGATGATGGCAAGGGGGGTGTAGCCGCCTGTGACGGAGCATTGCGGTTGCAGTCTGCACACCCGTCCCTGGTGGCTTGAATGTCCCCTGACATCCCGGGCCAGTAGACTATCGCTCGGGCATGCTGCCCCATCGCTGAAGTCCCCTGGTGGGCGGCGTGGAGATGCCGAAGGACTCTCTCACGGAGGGATGGGGGAACCACGACGCGGTCCTGATAGAGCAGAACGCCGTCCTGTGCGTAGACGGACTCACAGACTGATGACAGGCTCGCCAGGGCGGGGTCGTTGACGTCAATCCCACCCTCCTGCTCGATGAGGCGGAGGAGGTGGCCAAGGCCCTCGTCAGCCGCTGTCTCCCGTGCGAGGAGGGGCCAAGAGACGGCACCGAGCTCTTGTGCATCGTCACGGATGGAGGCCATGAGTGCTGACTCCACGGCGTCATGCTCGCTCGGCAGCCACAGTGATATGCCGTTCGTCGAGCCAGAGGGGGAAGGGTGCCTTGAAGTGGCGTCAGCGGCATAGTTGCTCTTGCCAGGCAGATGCACAATGTCAAAGCGCCACGGGAGGGTGCGCTGCTTGAGTCTAAATAGACGCGAGTTCGTAATCTCATCCAGCGTGCGGTCGCCAAAGATCTTCACCAGCGGCTTGTGGTCGGTGACCACAACGAGGTTGTCGGACCCCTGCGTGAAGTACCGCGTCTGTTCCAGACCCCAGGCCACGGCCAGGGCCTCTCCTTCGACAGCCGCATAACGCTGCTCCGCAGGGGACAGGAAACGCGACCCCGCGAGGGTGATCCTCCATCCTCCTGAGCAGCAGTCCGGTATGCCCGAGGCACAGTGACAGTGTTGCTGGAGCAGGAAGTAGCCAATGCCGAGCTTGGACCAGTCAGGGCGGAGGCAGGTACGCTTCTGCATGTCGTAGATCTCCACGCCCTCACGGATGGCCCCAATTATGGCCTGCTTGGACGTCTGGAAGGCCTCCTCCAGAGCGGGGGACCATCGGAACACACAACGTGGGCTGAGGAATGGCTTGAATGGAGCCATCGTGTCACGCAGCTGGGCATAGTTAGCCACCTGGTTAACAAGGCCGAACCAGCTCCTGATATCCGTCGTGGAGCCCGGTGTAGGGAAGTCCCGGATGGCATCCAAGTATTTCGGGAGTGGTTCGATGGTAGACTCCGCCACCCTGAAGCCAGCGAAATCGACGCACCTCTCCGCGAATTGAAGCTTATCCGGGTTCAACACGATGCCCGACCGGCCGACACGCGTGAGGAAGTCGATGGTCCTCCACCAGTGTTGCTCCAGGTCAGTGTCATAGTGGATGACGTCATCCACACAGCGTTCCTTGCGCTCATAGTCCGAGAGGACGGCGTCGAACCGGCGGTTGTAGCCATCCCCTGACGACAGGAAGCCCTGCGGTGCCCTGGTGTAGCGCCAACGGCCAAAGGGCGTGATGAAGGTAGTGAGGTGGCGATCCGACTCACGCAGGGGGACGCTGTGGTAGCCGTTCTAGGCGTCAGTGACGGTCTTCCAGGTGCCCTTCGGGACACGACGTGCGAGGTGGAACGGGGACTCCGTGGCGAAGGTTTCACGTTGGCAGAACTTGTTGAGGGGGGAGAGGTCCACGGTTCTACGGGGGGAACCGTCGTGCTTCCGTGTGACTACCATACGATGGCACCACGTGACAGGCTCGCCGTATGGCACACGTTCAATGACCCCAAGGGCCTCGTCCCGCAGGAGGTCATCGTGGACCCTCCGCTGCCAGTGTAGAGGCACGTTGGCCGCGGTGTGGCATGCCTTGGGTGTAGCTGCGGGATCCACGTGCATCTCGATAGGCGGTCCTTCCATGCATGGCAATGCCCGATGAGGGCAGGTGTTGAACGTCGATGAGGCATATCTCCCGAGTAGCCAACCTTTCATCCGGCTGTTGTTCTCTGGCGTACAGGGGAACGGCAGTGCCGCGGGGCGTGCGGGGGGGACCGTGCGCTGGGGGCATGAGCTCTGTGCGTCCTGGGGGTCACCTGGCCCTACGCAGCCGCCGTTGGTTGACCTAATAGCATTGACGGACAATGGTCGGTCTGGCGTGTCAGCCGTGTCAGGGCTACGCCCGTCCCTGGGCCCCCCTGTAACGTCGTCCGACGGGAAGTTCACAGGCAAGAGGCCGAGGTTGAGCAACGACTCGTAGGAGAGGAACATAGTCCGGACTGAGCTGCTCACGTATACCATGGAACGGCAGGACGTAACGCGCCCCCCGCTGCAGGTCGTCGAGAGCCTAGCGAAGAACGCCCCCTCGATGGCTATGGGGGATCGATTGGCGGCTGACAGGCTGAGGCTGACGGGTCGCAGGTCGTCCTGCGCGAAACCGCAGGCCAGGAACTCCTCCAGAGACCAAAGGTCCGACTGCGCGCCAGTGTCTGCGACGGCAGATATCCGAGCCCCGTTGGCTGGGCCCCGGTTGCTGGTGCCATCCTTCCGTCCGACTGGCATGTCCACCGAGATGGTGATCAGTGCTCGGGGGTGGTCTCTCAGCCTGGCTCGTCTCCACTCGCCCTTGGAGAAGATGTGGTGCTCGAGTCTGATGGGTGCAGGCCTGTTGACACAGCCATGCGACGTAGGGGCGTGGCGTCGGCGATGGCTCCCGCAACGTCGGCCAGGGCGGGCTCCAGCTTGCACCGATGAGACCTGGGAGATCAGCTCCGACCCCACGGCGGCCTGTTGACCGTCGGATGGTGGCTGTTGACGCCTCTGTTGTCGGCGGGCCCTGTAGCAGCCGATGCACACCTGGTGAGGCTTAGGATTCCACCCGCGAGGCCCCTCCGTGAAAATGTTAAAGACGCTCTTGCATTCCGGGCATGACGCACGTTTAGCCCCGTCCGCAGGGCTCGGGGCGGGGCTCGTCTGTGGAGTCGTCCTAAGGCGCCGGAATGATGACATGGCTGACAGGGAGGACGACGGGAGAGCGTTACGGGCCATCTCCTTGTTCTCGACGAGCGCGATTACCTCGTTAACAGGCTTGACTAGGATGTCAGTCGTCCCCAGCGTCTCGCGGCGTATGTCCGAGTCATAAATGCCATTGAGCAGGACATCTCGGACAATGTGGTCGGTGTAGTCGACGTTCGCACCACACACGCATGCCGCACTGTATGCGCATGTCTCTGCTTTGCCCCGCACTCTGGCAGCGAGTGCGCGGAATGTCTTGTCTCGTTCCTGACGTAGCTGAAGTAGCTCAGTGCGCAGGACGCATGTAGCGACCGGGATGACAGCCAGAGAGCGCATGACGGCGATCAGGTCCTGCAAAGGTCCGGTAGCGGCGCCAGGGGCGGCTTTCAGTAGGCTGTCTCCAAGCACAGGCCCGGCGCACTGAAACAATTGGACGGGGGCCTGGGCATCCTCTATGCCTGAGCCGGTGCAGAATACGTCCCAACGTCGGATGAACACATTCCATTCCTCTATAGACACGCCCACGTCAACCCTGGGCCGATCGAGTCTCGGGCCGCGAGGGGCTGGGGCCTGGGCCGGCGCGGCCATGACAGGCGCTGCGTGCTGGTGGGCGAATCCATGATTGTTCAACATAGCAATGGCGAGTGCTTCAGACACGTCGCCGGATGTGAACTCACAGGCGGGGACAGAGCATCCAACGACGACCATGGTGTCTTCATGAAACACACTCCTCAATGTCAGTTTCAGTATTTAATAAAAGACAAAGATGAAGACACCCTGAAACAGACACAGACAGCACAGTCAGCTGACAAAGTATATCCTGAATACACAATCACACTATAGTAACACATAAAATATATATATCTATATAATGCATATATAATATAATATAATATGTATGAGCAGTAATGGTGCATAGAGCATCTCACATGAATGAGTGAACGAACGTCTCTGCAGGAGGCGAAGTGAAGAATGACAACTAAGATGGCTGCTCAGCGTAGTGCACGGCATATCCGGTTGGATACTGGTAAGACGCTGCCCTCTAGTGGCCGGCGATAAACTCTTCACCATCATTCAGTGCTTGTTCGTACTGATCACTTGTGGTTAGTTTGACCTTAAGTCAATATTGAAGTCGTACAGTAGCATTATTTCACTCGTGTCGTTGACTAACCCGGTTTTGTCACTTTGTTTCCCCCAGTGTTTTGGTTCATCTGTTTCTTTTCTAACCGGTGTTGTTTGTTTTTCTCCTCTCTCCTTCAAGGATAGCCCCCCCGCTCTCGGTAATCACCGTTTCGCTCCCCACGCGCATTACTCTCTTCCACTGGCGTCTCGGGACGCACGGATGGACGTTATACTTGGATATTCCCCCTCCCTCTGTTACTGGACTGGTTAGTAGATGCAAACGAACAACAGCCTTGCACATTTACATATTACCAGTGTTGGGACTAACGCGTTACAAAGTTACAGTAACGAAGTTACTTTTTGCCGTAACTAGTACTCTAATGCATTACTTTTTAAATTCAGTAACGCTGTTACCGTTACTAAATGGTTTGTTAGTTCGTTACTGCGTTCTTTTATGTAGATTCATAGCGAGCGTCCTCCTGACTCCTGTTTGATTTCGCCTGCGTTTGTTTTGTTTACTATAGTCTAGAGAGCGTCTATTACTTTCCGTAGCCGCATTTCCGGCGGACGCTCTCTGATTGGCCACTGACTGACGTTCTCTGACCAGAGAGCGTCAGTCAGTGGCCAATCAGAGAGCGTCCGCCAGAAAATGCGGCTACGGAAAGTAATAGACGCTCTCTAGAAATCAAAACAAACGCTATGAATCTAGCCGCCGACACACAGCCGACACACAGCAACTACTTGGAGAGATAATATAATACAACATGGAAACGAGATAAAGAACATGTTTGAGGGGCTGCTGGAGTCAGCTGGACTAACGTTACATCTCGACCACCGCAGACTTTGGTGAGTGCAACTGAAACTCAAGTTGATCAACGGATTTTGACTGTACGAATCTGCCAGGGAATCTCATAATACTAATCAAACAATATAAATATAGTCCTTTCATGCACAATTGATATCCTAACTATTCTAATGTTGCAATGCTTTGATTGATATCTTAAACAACGTTGCAAGATGGTTATAATGAAACGCTCCGGCGACATCAAGGCTGTTCCTTCAACCTAATAAGCGGCGATACAATTAGGCACAATGCATTTCTTATTACGTCGGGACTCGGGACAACATTTGTGTTTGTGTCAGATTTGTGTTTGTATCTAGACCACATTGCTTAGCAGAGTTCAGTGATGTGAATGGAAACTGCCAAGTTGATCAACCGATTTTGAGTATCTGGGGCATGGGAGCAATTTTTTATTTTTTTTTAAGGAACTAAATAGTTACTTTTCACAGTAACTCATTACTTTTGGGTGTAAGTAACTAGTAAAGTAACGAAGTTACTTTGAAATGAAGTAACTAGTAAAGTAACTGAGTTACTATTTTTCAGTAACTAGCACAACACTGGCTCTAGTGAACACCTAAGGCTGAGGCTCAGACCGACCGACCGTTTTAGATTTTTAGGCAACCGCCTATATCGCCTGTAGGAAGCTCCGCCCTCACACACCTTATTGTCTAATGTAACCAGGTCTTTACTGCCCTCCTCAAAGGGATTCCCATTGCTCAGCAACACCTCCATCAGGTCTTTGGCATGGCGTTGACATTGGTGCTGAGATGCAGATCCTTTCTTGTGATGAGGACGTTCTTCACAATCATCGTTTGTTCTTCACAATCAACTGTTGTTTACAGTTCTCATATCTAACTCTAGTTCTCCACATATTTATTGTCTCATTGTGTGAAATATCATATAAGATATGCTCCAATCATGTTTATTTTATTTGTATTCATGAAAACCTAGGTACAGGCACCAACATCACCATTCTAGGTTTAATAGAATAAAAGTTATGAAGCGTAATTCGAAATAAATACAGAAATTGCAGCCATCTTTGATTTTTGCCATACCAGAATATTCAAAACATCAATATTTGAACTCCAGTTGATTCCTCACACAGTATTAACTTAAAAATAGCAATACAACATTATATTACACAGCAATTGTGTGAACATTAAGACGTTTTTAAAGAATTCATGATTTCGATTGTGGCCATTTTGGATACGTTTTTATAAAATTCAACTGGTTCCTTGACACTCAAGCCAAAATTGTTCTATAGATCCTTATCTTCAAATTAGAAGTGGAAACGAAACTTTCGCATATACATTTTAAATGACTGAGTGTCCAGGCACCCCACTATCAGAAAAGTGTGTGGTTTTCTGGTCAGCAGGAGATGTGCATCTCTGGCAGCTTATGGTCAGTGGCATTGTTCGTCAAATAGTGTTGAACTTGAGTGTTACACCCTAGACATATTAGCATGGTAGGTAGTAGTATACGGATAGTAACATAGTACATAGTAGTAAGGTACTAGTAAAAGACAGTTATTTATATATATATTATATTGTAGAAATCATCGGAATAGAGAAACGCACAATTTCTATCAGTTTACAACACAAAGCCGTGTGTCATTTATTTCGCAGTAGCACAAGTGACAGCTGTCAGAACTATGCCGTGCTAGCTTCTGACAGCTCGTAGTAATCAAACATTTATCAATGAAACCCCACATAGGGCGTCTCCTCTCAGCCCAACCCAAAACCAACCTCCTTAAAGTGACAGTGCCCCATCAACACATCAAAACAATACCATGGGGAATTATGTCTCTATAGAACCCACTACAATATAAATATTATATTTATTAAGAAGGTTATTTATTTATTTGCATCTCAGATATTGATTGAAGAGGTGTGTTTCTATATGGGTGACATGTCCCCATACACAGGGCATACAAGGGCATTTGCATGCAGTCACCAGCTCTCCACCCAATCCAATTCCTATATGGGAGATTTCCCACGACCTGTTAAGACGGCACTCTCTTACGTTAACACAGAACTCTCTAACGCCACCATCGCCAAAACACCAAAAGAGCATCAAATCACTGACCTCTAGGACCATCATTCAGGTCATAGTACCAGTTAGATTAGATTACATTGAAATGTATTGTCATCATACAGCATAAGTACATTACAATGAAAATAAGTGGGGCATCCAATCCGAGTGCAAATGTAACAGTAAAGTGCAATAGTAATATTAATATAGTGATTAAGCTGGGTATAAGATATATACATTTGTTCTACTGAGTATAATGCTAATCACATGTGTAACTGAAAGGTACAATTCCCTGACTGTATTACTAGATATGATACTTACTACCACTACCTTTGTACTTAATATTCGGCCACCCAGTACTCGGCATAAATATATTATGATAAACACTCTCACGTAGATGAAACGGATCCAACACAAATGTACGAAGTCGAAGTATGTATTTATTCCTACACAGCAATGGTGTGTAGAGCAAGCACTTAATCACTTAATTACATTTATGAATTGAAATAGTATGCACTTTTATGGCAAAGAGTATTCGTCGGTATATCAATAGAGAATGTCCAATCTCTGATGGCGCAGGCGGTAAATATACGACCTGGAATAGTTAAGGAATAACAGCAATGATACTTTAATGATTATAAGACTGGATACACTAGGGGGGTTAATCCGGTCGCTTGTAAGACAACAGGAGTAGGAGGGGGGGGGGGGGTAGAGTCTGGCTGCCTCGTCCGGCCAAGGGTATCCTGGGTGAACCCACAGTTGTGCAGCTCGGTGCGCCAGCGATCCTTGGACCACGGATGAAAGCAGTTGGACTCTCTGTGAGTCGGCTCTCTCCGGTCCACGGGGGAGAGACGTGAAGCGACCTCGTCTTGCAGAGCGTCTCCTCACCTTGCGTCCTCTCCAGGGGGGGTGGTTCCAACACACGGCAGTGTCGGGGGTCTTTATCCATGGAATAATCACTGTACACAAAGCATAATCCGTGCCTGGGAAGGCGGGCTGTCGTCGGTAGAATAATCCGGTATACAGGTCCACTCGCTCGTCGGCTCTGGGGCTCCTCGGGTGCAGCTTCACATAGGGTCAACCACCCTGGGTAAGCAGCCAGTTCTCTGCCCGAAACGATGGGGTACTGACTACGGTAGTATTCTCACCGCACGAAGCACTATATATTAACAGACTATTATTAGCTTAATAGACTACGTCCAACTCGACGATATAGTGCCAAATATGACTATTCAAATATTAATATACACGATGTCTCAATACCGATGGTAGGCCGAACTTGGCCTTACTCCCACACGTGGCGTCGCGGGGAGGCTTTACGTCTGTGACTCTATTGGAGGGTAAGAAACTGGACTGAAAAGGAAGTCCTACTTTAGTAGCGCAGTATATATACGCACTATGAACAAATAGTACCGTTAGTGGTGCGGTAGCCAGATTCCTACGCGGAACTAGGACTTGTTCGTACATGTTGAGCGGTACGTTTGAACTGGGTCTGGGGGGTATGGCAGCCTGGCACCAAGGTCTCGACCAATAGTAGAATGGAGACTATTATGGGATGTTCAGTAGGCTAGAATGGATATTCAATGCATATTGTACAAGGAATATACAAGGGATATCAGGGAATATTAGAGAATATACAAATACAATTAAATATATATATACAAATAAATATATATATTCGGTTTAATCTGGCCCTTCACAACAACATGTATGAGTTGTAATATATTTAAATGTTTCAAAAATGTTCCTATGTACCCCAGTTGCTATTGCATGCACATATTTGTGTTTTATTACACGTATATGTACATACATACCAACTATTTGCCTGTTTTATTCTCCACCCATCCATAGCAACACTATTATCACCGACATCCAAGAAGGGGGATCCCCCCTTGAACGGCCCTTCTAAGGTTTCTCTCCTCCACATTGCCTGTGGTGCTTTTTTCCTATTGCTAGGTTTTTCCTTACCTTCGCTGGGGTATGTCTGGGAGTGTTACATTTATTACTTTACATTTATTTTGGATTTCATGGTGGGTTTTTTGTTCTTGATTTATTGGGATGTTTCTTCTTGAATAGTTTAAAGAAGACTTGTCCGGCCCATGGGGACATTAACTTGTGATTTCGGGCTTTACAAATCAATTTGATTTGATTTAATATGCATTTATATGTCCAGTGATACAGGTATAAAGACACTATGGTCAGGCACTCTACTACTGGCCGCTGAGCAGCTAACACTGGAGCGGTTAAAGCTGAGGTGCCTTGCTCAAGGGCACAGCGAGCAGGCACATGCACACATAGAGCCCGACCGGTACACAAACTAAAAACAGATATTACATTACATTACACAAACTAAAAACCGATATTGTCTGAATTACTAGAAGAAAGAAATGCACCACCTTTGGCTGATAGTAATTTATTAATTTCTTAGGATTTCTTTTGGTCTAATAAATGTGTAAGGTTCTTAGATGGATCTCCTGCTGCCTCCTCCTCCTCTTCCTCCTCCTCCTCCTCCTCCTCCTCCTCCTCCTCATCTTCCTCCTCCTCTTCTTCCTCCTCCTGCTCCTCCTCCTCCTCCTGCTCCTCCTCCTCCTCCTCCTCCTGCTCTTCCTCCTCTTCCTCCTCCTCCTCCTCCTCCTCCTCCTCCTCCTCCTCCTCCTCCTCCTCCTCCTCCTCCTCCTCCTCCTCCTCCTCCTCCTCCACGGGGAGCAGCGTACTGGCTCATGTTAGGCAGGCCATGCATTATGCAGCAGCTTAGGCCAAAGCGCTGGGTCTCCATGTCCTCGCCTACAGTCCACCTGTCGCTGCTCTGGTCGTAGCGCTCCACCTTGGAGAGCATGGTGGAGCCACTCCAGCCTCCAACCACGAAGAGCAGGTCGTCCAGCACCGCGATGCCAAAGTCGTTGCGGGGGGTGAGCATGTCGGGCAGGGCGCTCCAGGAGTCAGTCAAGGGGCTGTAGGCCTCCGTGCTACGCAGGGTGTGTCCACCGCCCGCCCCTCCCACCTGAGGACAGGACACATGAGAGGAATGTTTTAGTGTGTGGCTCAGGCAGGCAGACACTGTATTAATTTAGGGAAATGAGGGCATCACAGCAGCATTGCAAGTCAAATGATACATATCTATAGAAATATCTAGTATAAAGCATTTGTCTCTGTGTGCACCTACCGCATAGAGTTGTCCTCCGTATGCAGCGACTCCCACTCCGGCACGCCTACTGCTCATGGGGGCGATCAGAGTCCACTGGTCGGTGTCTGGGCTGTAGCACTCAGCTGTGCGCTGTGACATCATCTTGTTGAAGCCACCACAGATGTAAACCTGTAATAAGAAAGAATATTCTAATTTAGTTTATATATTCCATTTGATTTCATTCTACTTTAATTGTCTGTTAATGTTGATGCACCAGAGGACCCAGACACATCTTTTGTATGTGCAAGCTTACTTATATAAATAAATAAAGACATTTATGATTTCTGATCTAATGTTCCTTGTGTTCATCTAGCACCCTGTGTCCCTCAGTTCCACCCACCTTGCCCTGGAGGGCTGCTGCCCCGGCGGCCTGCCTGAGCTCCAGCATGGGTGAGATCACTGTCCACTGGTTGGTTTCAGGCTCGTAGCGCTCGGCGGTGTTCAGTTCCACGTGTCTGTCCCACCCTCCCATGGCGTAGATACAGCCGTCCAACACCACCACGCTGAGGTGACTGCGGCGTGAGTGCATGGGAGCCGCCTGCAGCCAGCTGCGAGTGACGGGGTTGAACCTGCGCACACTGTTCAAATACTGTACGCCGTCCTTGCCACCGACGCAGTAGACCAGACCGTGGAGATAAGCGGTGCCTTGCCAGACCCGGGGACTCTCCCCCTCAACACTCACATCCATCCATCCACCGGCTCGGATATTGTAAGCCTCCATGTCACCCAGGCCATCGATGGCCAATAGGACCTCCTGGGGCAGGCGTGGGCGCGTCAGGGGGTTTGGGAGCCTGTCGGAGCCAGGGGGGTTCAGGACGCTGAGGATGAGGGCCCTGCAGTCGTGGCTGTCCCTCACCACAGGGTTGTTCTGGACGTTGTTCAGCAAGTAGTCACGCCTCATCAACCCCATGCGAACCTGGGAAGAGACAAGCAGACAGCGGGTACAACTTAGACATCGGTTGTAGACGGTTTCTGTTGCTAGGGAACAGTTTGGACCCAAATGTTTGAGAACCACTGTACTAGGGAACCTAGTGTTGTTTTAATGTAATGCACTGTAATACAATTTTTTTTATTTTTTTTTATAAATGTTTTTCTTTTATTTTCATACATAAAACAGAACATAACAGTACAATAATAATAATAATAATAATAATAATAATAATAATAATAATAATAATAATAATAATAATAATAATAATAATAATAATAATAATAATAATGACAACAGGGACGACAACAATAATAACAGTAACATGAATCATAATGACCTTGACAAGAGACAGACAAACAAGAAAAAGTAAAATAATAAATATAAAATTAAAAATAAATGTGGCTCAGGCACTAGCAACCATGTTTGTGTATCCGTAATACAATTAGTTACCTTGGGCAGCAGCAAAGGGATGTGTGTTTTACGCTCCTCACGGGAGTGGCCGATCCAACGGAGGACTGCCTCGAACACCGTCTCCTCGCTCTTCACGTTCAGGTCATCCCTCTCGATGATGTCCACCAGTTGCTGCGGGGACAGCTCCACAAACTCCTGTGAGACGCGCAGCATCTCCTCAAAGTGGCACACGATGAAGAGATGGGCCTTGCGCCTCAGGTCAGGGCAGCAGTAGATGTTCGTGAACCTCCAGATACCGACACAGTTTTCCAGTGACAGCTGGCCTTCTAGGAAGTCAGAGCACGCTCCTACTATGCCAGTGACGCGAAGCTGGTCTGCAGCCACCAGAAGCTCTTCCACGTTCTCTGCTGTCACCAGCACAAAGCGTGTGTAGGAGTACTCTATGATGAGCTGCATCATACCCGGGGACACCCCAGGGATAGTGTAGACTGCTTTCTCTGAGTCGCTCCAGCGAGTGAAGAGGGCTCTGTGGGACGCAGAGTATAGAGATATCTGATGAGTAAACAGTAAGCAACATTCTGTCCTGTGTAGTAATTAAGGCTGACCCCTATTAGTCGTCGACTAATCGGTCGAAAGGAGCCGTAGTCGACTGCCAACCTCTTAGAAGCGTGGCTAACGCTAATGGCACGCATACCAGAGGCCAACTGCCTAAGAAAACAGGCACAGAGGCACTGAAAGAGGATTTCACCCATCTAATCAACACACTAGAACCAAGCTAACCTGAACGAAGCTAAACTTACCTGAAATAGTCACTGCAGTCACACAGGAGGGCCTTGTGGGCATTCAACTCAGTGCTGTTGACTTTAATAACCACATCACAGAACCTTCCCTCCAGAGGCAGCTCATTAAGGATTGTACAGGTCATTGTTTCCTTTTCCATGTGGGGATTTTAAATTGTATCTACAGAATATATTCAAGCTTACAGACAAATAGCCGGAAACAACAAGTGAGCTCTTCACTTGTCTTCTGATATCTGATATATTCTTCTTCTTCTTCTTATTTGAATTCTTCTTCTTCTAGAATTGTTGAATATATACTGTAGACAAATGTTCTAGAATGTTCTATTATGACATCATACTGTGACATCACAAATGTTCTAGAATGTGCTATTATGACATCATACTGTGACATCACAAATGTTCTAGAATGTTTGATTATGACATCATACTGTGACATCACAAATGTTCTAGCATGATTGATTATGACATCATACTGTGACATCACAAATGTTCTAGAATGTTTGATTATGACATCATACTGTGACATCACAAATGTTCTAGAGTGTTTGGTTAGGACATCATACTGTGACATCACAGATGTTCTAGAATGTACTATTATGACATCATACTGTGACATCACAAATGTTCTAGAATGTACTATTATGACATCATACTGTGACATCACAAATGTTCTAGAATGTTTGATTATGACATCATACTGTGACATCACAAATGTTCTAGAATGTTTGATTATGACATCATACTGTGACATCCAGTTATTATTAACGGCGTTACTAACGGCGTTCGTTTTTTCAGTATCGAGTAATCTCGTATTTAATGTTGCCCAGTTGTGGCCTGTTGAGGGGCAATATACATATCAAACGTTCCAAAACATCTATTGTGTTTGTATTTGTATGATCCACTATATAAACATAGTAATTATAATATCTACATACATGGCATTTGATTGGAGGCTAGTCTCACTTTGTCCCACAGCAACATTAAAATAGTTTAGATTTGTGTATGTTGTTTATGTAAAACATTTACTTGAAAGTAACGCAATAGTTACTTTCTGAAGTAACTAGTTACTTTTATAATTTGTAACTGAGTAAGTAATTTAGTTACTTTTTGGAAGAAGTAACTAGTAACTGTAACTAGTTACTTTTTAAAAGTAACTTGCCCAACACTGCATATTACACCACATTAGTTTTACACGTTAGACACACGCATCCACACAACCAACCCATGTGACAACAACCAACCCTGTTCTCCCCTACTTAAAAATATTAATTATAAATGAATAATAATAACCTTTGTACTATCTTTTACTAGTATGCACTCTGCTACTAAGGAATCTACCTTGCCTATATTACAACTTACTGTGCTAAGATGTCTTCACCACTATGCACTCAAGACTGTAGCACTCACGTTCAACACTGTTTGACGAACAATCTTACTGACCCTTAGCTGCCAGAGTCGTACCCTTCCTGCTGACTAAATGTAAATGTGAATATACTAGAGTGTTTTCATTATAGGGAACTTTGTACTTTTACTCCACTACATTTATCTGAAGCCATTAGTTATCAGTTAAAAAAAATCAAATCTGAAGCCTGGCAACTTCAGCATAACTGGACCACACACCACTTTAACATCACCTTTAATCAGAGCAGCATAACTGGACCACATACCACTTTAACATCACCTTTAATCAGAGCAGCATAACTGGACCACATACCACTTTAACACGACCTTTAATCAGAGCAGCATAACTGGACCACATACCACTTTAACATCACCTTTAATCAGAGCAGCATAACTGGACCACATACCACTTTAACATCACCTTTAATCAGAGCAGCATAACTGGACCACATACCACTTTAACACCACCTTTAATCAGAGCAGCATAACTGGACCACATACCACTTTAACACGACCTTTAATCAGAGCAGCATAACTGGACCACATACCACTTTAACACCACCTTTAATCAGAGCAGCATAACTGGACCACATACCACTTTAACATCACCTTTAATCAGAGCAGCATAACTGGACCACATACCACTTTAACACGACCTTTAATCAGAGCAGCATAACTGGACCACATACCACTTTAACACAACCTTTAATCAGAGCAGCATAACTGGACCACACACCACTTTAACATCACCTTTAATCAGAGCAGCATAACTGGACCACATACCACTTTAACACAACCTTTAATCAGAGCAGCATAACTGGACCACATACCACTTTAACACGACCTTTAATCAGAGCAGCATAACTGGACCACATACCACTTTAACACCACCTTTAATCAGAGCAGCATAACTGGACCACATACCACTTTAACATCACCTTTAATCAGAGCAGCATAACTGGACCACATACCACTTTAACACAACCTTTAATCAGAGCAGCATAACTGGACCACACACCACTTTAACATCACCTTTAATCAGAGCAGCATAACTGGACCACATACCACTTTAACACAACCTTTAATCAGAGCAGCATAACTGGACCACATACCACTTTAACATCACCTTTAATCAGAGCAGCATAACTGGACCACATACCACTTTAACACAACCTTTAATCAGAGCAGCATAACTGGACCACATACCACTTTAACACAACCTTTAATCAGAGCAGCATAACTGGACCACATACCACTTTAACATAACCTTTAATCAGAGCAGCATAACTGGACCACATACCACTTTAACACTACCTTTAATCAGAGCAGCATAACTGGACCACATACCACTTTAACACAACCTTTAATCAGAGCAGCATAACTGGACCACATACCACTTTAACATCACCTTTAATCAGAGCAGCATAACTGGACCACATACCACTTTAACACAACCTTTAATCAGAGCAGCATAACTGGACCACACACCACTTTAACATCACCTTTAATCAGAGCAGCATAACTGGACCACATACCACTTTAACACGACCTTTAATCAGAGCAGCATAACTGGACCACATACCACTTTAACATGACCTTTAATCAGAGCAGCATAACTGGACCACATACCACTTTAACATGACCTTTAATCAGAGCAGCATAACTGGACCACATACCACTTTAACATAACCTTTAATCAGAGCAGCATAACTGGACCACATACCACTTTAACATAACCTTTAATCAGAGCAGCATAACTGGACCACATACCACTTTAACATCACCTTTAATCAGAGCAGCATAACTGGACCACATACCACTTTAACACAACCTTTAATCAGAGCAGCATAACTGGACCACATACCACTTTAACACAACCTTTAATCAGAGCAGCATAACTGGACCACATACCACTTTAACACGACCTTTAATCAGAGCAGCATAACTGGACCACATACCACTTTAACATGACCTTTAATCAGAGCAGCATAACTGGACCACATACCACTTTAACATCACCTTTAATCAGAGCAGCATAACTGGACCACATACCACTTTAACATAACCTTTAATCAGAGCAGCATAACTGGACCACATACCACTTTAACACAACCTTTAATCAGAGCAGCATAACTGGACCACATACCACTTTAACATAACCTTTAGTCAGAGCAGCATAACTGGACCAAATACCACTTTAACATAACCTTTAATCAGAGCAGCATAAGTGGACCACATACCACTTTAACATCACCTTTAATCAGAGCAGCATAACTGGACCACATACCACTTTAACATAACCTTTAATCAGAGCAGTATAACTGGACCACATACCACTTTAACATCACCTTTAATCAGAGCAGCATAACTGGACCACATACCACTTTAACATCACCTTTAATCAGAGCAGCATAACTGGACCACATACCACTTTAACATCACCTTTAATCAGAGCAGCATAACTGGACCACATACCACTTTAACACGACCTTTAATCAGAGCAGCATAACTGGACCACATACCACTTTAACACAACCTTTAATCAGAGCAGCATAACTGGACCACATACCACTTTAACACAACCTTTAATCAGAGCAGCATAACTGGACCACATACCACTTTAACACAACCTTTAATCAGAGCAGCATAACTGGACCACATACCACTTTAACATAACCTTTAATCAGAGCAGCATAACTGGACCACATACCACTTTAACATCACCTTTAATCAGAGCAGCATAACTGGACCACATACCACTTTAACATAACCTTTAATCAGAGCAGCATAACTGGACCACATACCACTTTAACACAACCTTTAATCAGAGCAGCATAACTGGACCACATACCACTTTAACATAACCTTTAGTCAGAGCAGCATAACTGGACCACATACCACTTTAACATAACCTTTAATCAGAGCAGCATAAGTGGACCACATACCACTTTAACATCACCTTTAATCAGAGCAGCATAACTGGACCACATACCACTTTAACATAACCTTTAATCAGAGCAGCATAACTGGACCACATACCACTTTAACATCACCTTTAATCAGAGCAGCATAACTGGACCACATACCACTTTAACATAACCTTTAATCAGAGCAGCATAACTGGACCACATACCACTTTAACACAACCTTTAATCAGAGCAGCATAACTGGACCACATACCACTTTAACATAACCTTTAGTCAGAGCAGCATAACTGGACCACATACCACTTTAACATAACCTTTAATCAGAGCAGCATAAGTGGACCACATACCACTTTAACATCACCTTTAATCAGAGCAGCATAACTGGACCACATACCACTTTAACATAACCTTTAATCAGAGCAGTATAACTGGACCACATACCACTTTAACATCACCTTTAATCAGAGCAGCATAACTGGACCACATACCACTTTAACACAACCTTTAATCCGAGCAGCATAACTGGACCACATACCACTTTAACATAACCTTTAATCAGAGCAGCATAACTGGACCACATACCACTTTAACATGACATTTAGAGGTCAATGGTTTGATGGTTGAACGCTCCCAAGCACTGGAATACACAAACATCATGTAGAATGCATACTTTTTTACTTTAGATACTTAAGTGCATTCAATATTGAATACTTCCCTACTTTTACTTAGAATTTTGAACGGAGGACTTTTACCTTTTACCAGAGTACTATTTTGTGTGGGTATTTCTACTTGTACTTAAGTAAAGGAACTGTGTACTTCTTCCACCACTGCGAGAAATAGTGGTGAAAGGTCAGCGTCAGGTCAGTGGGTCAGAGCAGGTCAGGGTTTGTGACCGAGAAGGTCACCGGTTTGATCCCCCGGAACAACTCCCTCCCGTCTGAAGTACCCTTCCTGCGGTCAACCCTCCCGTCTGAAGTACCCTTCCTGCGGTCAACTCTCTCCCGTCTGAAGTACCCTTCCTGCGGTCAACCCTCCCGTCTGAAGTACCCTTCCTGCGGTCAACCCTCCCGTCTGAAGTACCCTTCCTGCGGTCAACCCTCCCGTCTGAAGTACCCTTCCTGCGGTCAACCCTCCCGTCTGAAGTACCCTTCCTGCGGTCAACCCTCCTTCCAATTCCCTGCTCCCAGCAGTTGGAACGAGATGCAAAATACTTTGAAAATGGACAAATTGATCGCCCCTCACTAGGGCTGACCCCTATTAATCGATTAGTTGACTAATCGGTCGAAAGGAGCCGTAGTCGACTGTGCCAACCTCTTAGTCGAATATAAAAAATATATATATATTTTTTTATCCTTTCCAAAAGAAAAGAGGCCTAGAAGCGTGGCTAACGCTAATGGCGCGCATACCAGAGGCTAACTGCCTACGAAAACAGGCACAGAGGCACTGAAAGAGGATTTCACCCGTCTAATGAACACACTAGACTAGACAAATATCAGTGGACCAATTGCATGCTTTTGCAGAGGACAAGAATCCTTCAGTCGACTCCTTCAGACATTAAGCACCCCCCACAGCCCAAATGGAATGATGATTAATTTTTTTTATTTTTTTTATATTATATTATTATTATTATTATTTTTTAAGTCGACCAATAGTCGACTAACGGCAAATTTTGGCCAATCCTAGTCGACCATCCAAATCCTTAGTCGGGGACAGCACTACCCCTCACTACTTTTAAGGACTATATCACAGGGTTGTTTACGCTCACCTGCAACTGTCACCCAGCCTTTCGACTGTGATCCGTCTGTTCTGTTTCATGTATTACATACCTTGTTGCACCTTTATCTGGTTGTTTCTTGCCGTACCTCTGTGATGTATGTATCGTCTGTCTCTTTTCTATTGTATTGGTCCCCTTTCCCTGTTAACCCTTCGGGAGGCCCCTCACCTGGCCGGATTTAAATGTTAAATAAAGGTTAAATATATATGTATGATGACAATACATTTGAATCCAATCTAATCTAATCCAATTACCGGAGATTCCCCCTGTCTTTAACAGATGTGTTTGTGTGTTTTTATATCTGATATCAGCTTAATTGACTAAATGCCGTTCAAACTTGCCATTGATGAATAGAATAGAATAGAATAGAAATCCTTTAATAATCCAGAGGGAAATTCGGCCACTACGGATCGCTCACATTGAACAACAATCAACATTTAGGTATAGTCAATAGGACTAAAATAAGAATAAGAATATAATAATATAAAAAAATGAGAATAAAATAGAATAAAGAATAAAATACGGTCCGGGATATACATTGATGTTGAAAAGGGCGGGAAAATACTCCACGGGATTTGAGAATTGTTTGAGAGTTGTTTGAGAATAGTTTGAGAATTGTTTGAGAGCAACTTACAAAAGATATGCACACTGCAAAAAAGAGCCATACCATCGGATAGTACATCATGGTAGATATTTAGATCACACAAATAGTCTGTTTCTAAAGAGTCAAACATTAAAATTCATGGACTTAATCAAATTCAAATCTGCACAAATTATGTTTCTGGCAATAAAAAACGAATGACCAAGCAACATTAAAAAAAAAATTCATGTCTAGAGCGAGTGTTTAAATAATTTTAAAGGGACATTAGCTTTAAAGCAACCTACAGTACGTACAACTCTTAAAAGTATGTGCATTGCAGTTTGTGGGGTATCACTCTGGTCTGGATGCGAATATATAATTAAGCAAAAATATCAATACATTTAAAGGTAGCTATAAACAAGCACTTATGGACACATATAAGAGAGAGGAGCTTGAGCAGTAATGTGACTGCCTATTATTTTTTCTCATTTGGATATTTGGATATATAAAAAACTGTACTTTTATTTGATTTTTTATTATTTGTTATATTATTTTTATTTGTATTAAATTATAATGTCAAATATTGTAAGGAAGGGGCAGGGCTTGATAAGTTGTCTTACTTCCCCCTGTTCCTTCTCGAACACTTATTGTATCGAAATAGTCTTTGACTATTTACCTTTTTGTTTTTTAAACTTGTTTTATGTTTCTATGTTCGAGACAAATAAAAATCAAATCAAATCAAATCAAGAGTTGTTTGAGAATTGTTTGAGAGTTGTTTGAGAGTTGTTTGAGAGTTGTTTGAGAGTTGTTTGAGAGTTGTTTGAGAGTTGTAAGTCAGCCTTCTGAAAACCCTGGTGTCATTGTTTCCAGGCTATACGCTCTACTAGAAGCACCGCACGGCAAACTTCCGCATTCAGTTGCGTGTGCTTGTTATTGACTCCTGGTTGCTGCGTGAATTTGAATAGCTTGTAGAAGATGAGAAGAAGTCTTTATTTGTCATGCAGATGAACACACACATGGGAGACACACAGGAACACACAGGTGCATTGGGTCGCTGAAGAAATGCCTCTCTGCACTTGACCCATCCCATCGTCCTTCCCCCCCAAAGGCAGCCGGGAGCAGACATGGGCTGTTTTTCCATTAAGTTTATCTCTTTTTTTAACAGCCCTATGTTCCTACAGCCCTATGTTCCCACAGCCCTATGTTCTCACAGCCCTATGTTCCTACAGCCCTATGTTCCCACAGCCCTATGTTCCCACAGCCCTATGTTCTCACAGCCCTATGTTCTCACAGCCCTATGTTCCCTGAGCCCTATGTTCCTACAGCCCTATGTTCCCTCAGCCCTATGTTCCTACAGCCCTATGTTCCTACAGCCCTATGTTCCTACAGCCCTATGTTCCTACAGCCCTATGTTCCTACAGCCCTATGTTCCCTCAGCCCTATGTTCCTACAGCCCTATGTTCCTACAGCCCTATGTTCCCTCAGCCCTATGTTCCCACAGCCCTATGTTCCCTGAGCCCTATGTTCCTACAGCCCTATGTTCCCTCAGCCCTATGTTCCCTCAGCCCTATGTTCCTACAGCCCTATGTTCCTACAGCCCTATGTTCCCTCAGCCCTATGTTCCTACAGCCCTATGTTCCTACAGCCCTATGTTCCCTCAGCCCTATGTTCCTACAGCCCTATGTTCCCTCAGCCCTATGTTCCCTCAGCCCTATGTTCCTACAGCCCTATGTTCCTACAGCCCTATGTTCCTACAGCCCTATGTTCCCACAGCCCTATGTTCCTACAGCCCTATGTTCCTACAGCCCTATGTTCTCACAGCCCTATGTTCCCACAGCCCTATGTTCCCTCAGCCCTATGTTCCTACAGCCCTATGTTCCTACAGCCCTATGTTCCTACAGCCCTATGTTCCCTCAGCCCTATGTTCCTACAGCCCTATGTTCCTACAGCCCTATGTTCCTACAGCCCTATGTTCCTACAGCCCTATGTTCCTACAGCCCTATGTTCCCTCAGCCCTATGTTCCTACAGCCCTATGTTCCCTCAGCCCTATGTTCCCACATCCCTATGTTCCCTCAGCCCTATGTTCCCTCAGCCCTATGTTCCCACAGTCCTATGTTCCTACAGCCCTATGTTCCTACAGCCCTATGTTCCTACAGTCCTATGTTCCTACAGTCCTATGTTCCTACAGCCCTATGTTCCTACAGCCCTATGTTCCCTCAGCCCTATGTTCCTACAGCCCTATGTTCCCTCAGCTCTATGTTTAAAATGGCTGCTATTTGTTGAAGCTTGATGCATGGAAACCGTGGAGGAAAGGTTTTACTCGTTCAGAACTTCTGGTTTCACTGGGAACCAAACGAGGGGCGAAGAAATTCTTAAGAACCCATCTGGTCAAACGGTGTGCGAGAGAAGACGGCAGTCAGGTGTGAGTTTCGCCCGAGCCGCGTCCTCTCCTTTGTCTCCGCCTGTGTTAACAACACGACTACACACAGAAGTCGCCCGCCCGGCTCGTCTCCTCGTCACCACGGCGACCACCGGAGCGTGAAGCCGGGGTTTCCCCCCCCGCACAGCGCTCGCTCGACACGGACGACCTGCCCAGGTGTACTTTCTTTCACTCGTCCCGGTTTGAAGTTAGAGAGACTGAGCTTATCGCCGCCGCTGACTTGCGTGACTCCCATCCGTCATCCTGACACCGACAACAACAACGGTCGCCGCTCTGCTCCTGCGCCGCTGTGAGACCGTTGTCACGGGCGGCGTGAACCCCCCCCCCATCCGTCAACGTCTCAGCCCCACCCACCTCTGAACTAAAAACCCCCCATCCGTCAACCCCTCAGCCCCCGCCCACTTCTGAACTAAACCGCAGTTAAACTCCAAACCTGTAGGAAACAATGTATTTTTTTTTAGGGCTGTCAAAATGTATGCTTTAACTTTGGAGATACATTTTAATTAATTAAAGCATTAAAATATATTAAACTAGATTAATCTATGGAGTGAAACATCGTCAACGTTCTGAACTTTCAGCAGTATATTTGCTTGTTCTTTTTTTGCATCGACTCACGCACCTTTTTGAAAATCATCTGACATGAAGATGGAACACATTTTTGTTGTTAATATGATTTTTATTACTATTAAAATAGTATTTGAATCGAAATATACTTTCTTTGTGTTGATTTTACATTAATTCCATGATTTTACTCAAGTAAATATCTGTTACAAGCTTCGGTCTTAAGTAGAAAAATGCTATTTTTATACAGAAAATTGTGAGATTAATTAGTTAATTTCTTTTAATCTATTGACAGCACAAATCTTTTTCTTTTATGTTTTCTCTTTTTTATTATCTCGAGTGGCTGGTCGTCACACCGTTCCCCACGGCCGCTGTCAGACGTCCACCAGGGATCCGTCTGCACGTCTCAGGGTCTGTTTGATGACAGGCGACACTTTACATCTGTGTTAAATAGAGAACATTCTCCGCGGGAATAATGAGTGAGGCTTTTTATCTGTCAATCACATTGAGGAGAAACAGGCTCAGGGAGGCGGGTCACGTTTGGCTGCTGACAGTCACTGTCAGGTCGTGTTGTAGGGGGAGAGAGAGGGAGAGAGAGAGGGGGGGAGAGAGGGGGGGGAGAGAGGGAGAGAGAGAGGGGGAGAGGGGGACAGAGAGGGAGAGAGAGAGAGGGGAGAGAGAGGGGGGGAGAGAGGGAGAGAGAGAGGGGGGAGAGAGAGGGGGGGAGAGGAGAGGGAGAGAGAGAGGGGGGGAGAGCGGGGGGGGAGAGAGAGGGAGAGAGAGAGGGGGGAGATGGGGGGACAGAGAGGGAGAGAGAGAGAGGGGAGAGAGAGGTGGGGGAGAGAGGGAGAGAGAGAGGGGGGAGAGAGAGGGGGGGAGAGAGAGGGAGAGAGAGAGAGGGGGGAGAGCGGGGGAGAGAGAAACAGAGACAGATAGAGAGAGAGAGAGAGAGAGACAGATGAGAGAGAGAAGAGAGAGAGAGAGAGAGGAGAGAGAGAGATGAGAGAGAGAGAGAGAGAGAGAGAGAGAGAGAGAGAGAGAGAGAGAGAGAGAGAGAGAGAGAGAGAGAGAGAGAGAAAGGGGGGGTGAGGGGAGAGGGAGACAGAGAGAGTGATAGAGAGAGACACAGAGAGAGAGAAAGAGACAGAGAGAGAGAGAGAGAGACACACACACAGAGAGAGAGAGAGAGAGAGAGAGAGAGAGAGAGACAGAGAGAGAGAGAGGGAGAGGCAGAGAGAGAGAGAGCAAGAGAGAGAGATAGAGAGAGAGAGAGAGAGAGAGAGAGAGAGAGAGAGAGAGAGAGAGATACCCGCTCCCTGTCTGCTCCTGCATAGATAACAAGGAGACAGTGGCACAGCCTCAATCAGACATGAAAGGGATGAGCTGGGGTTCAGGTGTGTTCCTGGGGGTCCCCCCCCCCCCCCCCCCCTGCATTTTGTATAAAAGTATTCTGTACTTCTGTTATGACAACTATTAAAGAAACTTGAACTTGAAACTACATACATACATACTGCTGCCATGATATCTTGCTGTTGCCATGATATCTTTTCATGTTTTCCTCGCTGTCTGGGTATTTTCTCCTTCTGAACTACAGTATATTCGACACACCATGCAGTCCTTGCTCCCTTATCTCTGTGACTGATTAGACATGTCTGTTCTGTCTACCCCCCCCACCCCCCCCCCACCCCCCACCCACCCACCAGAACAACACAACAAGGGCACGTTTGAGATCCAAGGATAAAACAGTGTATTCTAGGTACTCACATCTCTCTGTATCTCTCACTCTTCCTCTCTCTGTCTCGTTCTTTTTCATAATCCTCTACCTCTCTCTCTGCACCACCTCTCTCTGTCTTTCTCTCTGTTACCCCCCCCCCCCTCTCTCCCTCCATGTGTTTCTCTCTCTGTTCCTCTCTCTCTCTCTCTTTTACTCTCACTCGCTCCCTCCCTCTATACCCTTCTCTCTCTCTCTCACTCCCCCTATCCATCTCTCCCTCCCACCCTCCCTTCACTCACTCTCTCTCCCTATCTCTTCCTTTCTCTCTCTTCTCTCCCTCCACCCCTCACTGTCACTCTCCATCTGTCTTCCCTCTCTTTCACTCTCTCTCCAACCCTCCTTATCTATTTCTGTTCCTCTGTCTCTCACTCCATCTATCCCTCTCCCTTCACTCTCTCTCTCTCTCTCTCTCCATCT
>NC_140168.1:2533361-2578361 GCF_963971535.1 Notolepis coatsorum
CAGTGAGTGAAATACAGTACATTGAGAATATCACATTAGTCAGCAGGACATAAATCAGAGGAGGGGGATGTAGAGGTCATATAGCAACAGGTCATATCTGGCACAATAATCGTCATGTGATATTTTGTCCATATTGTGCAGAAAGACTTTCTCTTTGGCACCAATTCATAATATATAGAGCAGATACTGCACTGCCACGGGCTCACAGGAACACAGCATCAATATCTAACTGTGGGCCCTAATGTGTGTGTGTGTGTGTGTGTGTGTGTGTGTGTGTGTGTGTGTGTGTGTGTGTGTGTGTGTGTGTGTGTGTGTGTGTGTGTGTGTGTGTGTGTGTGTGTGTGTGTGTGTGCCTGTGTGCTTGTGAGCCTGTATGTGTTTGTAGTTCAATTCTTACTTACATTAATACATCGTAAAATGAGCTCATACTCCAATGAATGACTTTACAGGCACACACTCACATTGTAGGTATGTGTGTGTGTGTATTAACCATCTACACCCCTAACAATACAGTAGATAGATAGATAGATAGATAGATAGATAGATAGATAGATAGATAGATAGATAGATAGATAGATAGATAGATAGACAGACAGACAGACAGACAGACAGACAGATAGAAAGGGAAGTCAGAGTGAAATAGAGAAGAGCTATATTATATAGTCTCTCTAAAGGTTACACAGGCACTGCGTCTCCTGTGTGTGTTTCTCTGGGAGTAGGGAGAGAGAGAGAGATTTGTGGCTGAAGACAATAAATCCAGGAACAGGCTCAGGAGCGCTGTATCACCTGAGAGGAGGATTTATGTTCTGTTTTATGTGTTGTGTGTGTGTGTGTGTGTGTGTGTGTGTGTGTGTGTGTGTGTGGTGTGTGTGTGTGTGACTGTTGCACCTGCTGACTGCCTCCCAGTCGCACGCATAGCCCTCAGACTCTCCTCTCCTCCCCTAAGCCCCCTCACCTACCTCCCTCCTTCTCCCCCTTTCCTCTCTCTCTCTCCCTCTGGTTCTCACTCTCCCTTTCTCTTTTTCCCTCTCTCCCTTTCCTTCTCTCTCACTTATTTATTGTTGTCCTTGTATACCATTGCTACTGTATTTTATTTACCTGTATGCATGTACATGAGCTTGTTTTTGTTACAGCCTCCCACCCCCCCCCCCCCCCCCCCCCCCTTCCCTCAAAAGGCCTTTGCTTTCGGACAGGCTGCTTTTGTATATGTGTTCTTAATTACTTCCTGCCCGGTTCTGTGTTTGTTGGTTAGCTCCGTTAGCGTGCAGCCTATCAAGACCAGCCATTGGATTACTGTTTTCTAACTTGGGGAGGCTTTTAATCGTCAAGGTAAGAGGATTTTAAGTCATGGTATCCATAAACTTCAATCGGTTCGGATCATTTGAATTAATGAGAATGTCAACAAACACGGCTTCACGTAGAAATCACTGACTGCGGGCAGAGAGGAGTCGTTCGGCAAAAAATAGTTCCGAGTATATTTGCTTAGAAAATGTAATTGTCGAATTAAATAATTTTTTATTTCTCCATGTGGTAAATACACAGGTCACAACATGTTTACTGGAACGTTTTGGAGTTGTATTTGGAGTGTATTTCGTGACTGTAGGCAGGGCCGCCTCAGGGGGTGTGCGAGCAGTGCAGTCGCACAGGGCCTCGCGGGAAGGGGGGGCCTCGCAAAAAAATAAAAAATAAATAAAAAAATGTAGTTATAATTTCTTTTTAATTTTTTTTAATTTTAATTTTTTTTGCGAGGCCCTTTTTCATCACAGACCTAAAATCTAGTTTTGCTTATATGCTTATATATTTCACATTAGACACGTTTGTAGAATGTGTCTGACTTGTTCCTGACTCTGCGGCTCTGCAGATACACTATTGGAGCTCTGGGGCTCTGCAGCAGACATACTATTGGTTTCAACGAAGGGAGGGGTTACATGTGTACAGTCGGCCGGCGTGCGTCAGCTGCGTCTGACTATTTCGCGCGTGCAGCATTGGAGGTTATGCCAGCCAAGACGAAGAGGACGGTCGTTCGGCAGATGGACTGAAGATGAAAGTTGTTGCATGTAGTTAGAAAGTTCAGTCAGGCTAGCCAAGTCGGCTTAGCTAAAGGCAGGGACAGCTAGTTAGCTTTAGCTACGTTATAATATCGAGTGCTAACGTGTGGTTCAGTTGGGATAGCCATGTCGGCTAGTAGCTTAGCTAAAGGCTAACTAGCGTTAGCTAACCTAGAGAGAGCGCATGCAGCATTGTTATGCCAAGATGAAGAGGACGGTCGTTCGGCAGATGAACTTCGTCAACTCCACGCGGTTGTCTCCATCCTCTTGGACGTTTGGTGAGTTTTTAATGCAGCCATGTCAGCTATCGTAGCTGACGTTCTGTTGGACCAGCGGGCCGGCTAGCTATCGTAGCTAACCTTATGTTGAGCTAGCGGGCCGGCTAGCTATCGTAGCTAATGTTATGTTGAGCTAGCGGGCCGGCTAACTATCGTAGCCAACGTTATGTTGAGCTAGCGGGCCGGCTAGCTGTCGTAGACGTTATGTTGAGCCAAGCGGGCCGGCTAGCTAACGTAGCTAATGTTATATTGAGCCAAACGGGCCGGCTAGCTGTCGTAGCTAATGTTAAATTGAGCCAAAGCGGGCCGGCTAGCTAACGTAGCTAACGTTATATTGAGCCAAACGGGCCGGCTAGCTGTCATAGCTAACGGTGTGTACCTGGTGTCAGTACCTGGCTACTCTATTTGCAGTTAGCCTATTTAGCTGATGTCGGCCGTTGGCTCCTTGCTACTTTGTTTTCTCTGGTATAGACCCTCTTCTCTTTGGATTTAAGTGTTGATCTTTGTCCTTTTGGATCTATGTATATTCATGTTGCCTTTGTGAAGTTATCTTTTCCTTCTGTTTTGTTCTTCCATTAAAAGTTGAATATCCTTTAGGGGCTCATCTTAGCTGTCTTGCTTATCTCTCTCTCTGTCTGGACCACAGACCCATCTCTCTCTCTCTCTCTCTCTCTCTCTCTCTCTCTCTCTCTCTCTCTCTCTCTCTCTCTGTCTGGACCACAGACTCATCTCTCTCTCTCTGGACCACATACTCTCTCTGTCTGGATCATCACAGACTCTCTCTCTCTCTCTCTGAGCATTGCATTGCTTATAGTTGTCAATTGTGTCGGTCAGTTCATTGCAATTTTTCCTTCAGTCACATTTAGTTTTATCCTGCACCTGGCCTAAAACAGGTTGGATGTGCACACAGCTGCTCTACTGTGTTTGTAGCAGAGCAACCATACCTGAAGCCTTGTAAACAAAGACATCAACACTAGAGTGTGTACTTCTATCTACACAGTACAGCCAAAGCATTCCCATTGCTAGGCAAAAACTCCACCTGTTTTCTACACTGCTTCTTCCCTTGATTTTCTGCATTACTGCCACTTGTACTTGTGTGTTGTGGAGAAATTTGTACAGTGTTACAAAGCGATAACACTGTATATTGACTGTAGAACGGGAGCTCTCTCTCTCTCTCTCTCTCTCTCTCTCTTGCTATATGTTGACTGTATCATGCCCAGCCTCGGGCAGCGCTATTATTTAAGAATATGTTGACTGTATGAAATGACCGCGTTTAAATCTCGCACAGGGCCTCGCATTTCTCCCAGGCGGCCCTGACTGTAGGGCACTGTAGGGAAAGTCAGGGCACAAGTCTGACCAACTTCCAGTGATGAAGCTAAGCTACGCTAACGGAGCGGCTGTTCCCAAAGCTAAATGCACGCACAGAGACAAAAAAGGTATGTATCTTCTTGTCTAACTCCAGGGAAGATGTTAAATAAGCTAATTTCCCAAAATGTTGGAGTTTTCCTTTAAATAAATAAAATAAATAAATAAAATAAATTAATTAAATAAAACAATACAAACAGTGACACTATGTAAACTATGCATTATCTGAAATAAAAAATGTATTAAAAAATATCTAACCCTAACCCTGCACTTGTCCTAATAAACTAACCTACACTGTAGCACTCAACACTTTGATAAACATTGTTACTCAGCTGATAGAGTTGTATCCTTCCTGATGACTTGTCGTACAGAACTTGTAAGTCGCTTTGGATAAAAGCGTTCAGCTAAATGATTAAATGTAAATGTAAATGTAAATGCAGCCATGTCAAGCAACACGCTGAATCAAGCCTATTCAACCAACCATAACTTGGAGGGTCTCCCTCAATGACTATCGAGTTTAAATAAAGTATTACAAAAAAATATTATAATAATAACACTGATGGAAAGACGGACGGACGGACGGACGGACGGACGGACGGACGGACGGACGGACGGACGGACGGACAGACAGACAGACAGAGAGACAGACAGAGAGACAGACAGAGAGACAGACAGAGAGACAGACAGAGAGACAGACAGAGAGACAGACAGAGAGACAGACAGACAGACAGACAGACAGACAGACAGACAGACAGACAGACAGACAGACAGACAGACAGACAGACAGACAGACAGACAGACAGACAGACAGACAGACAGACAGACAGACAGACAGACAGACAGACAGACAGACAGAGAAGTCAGAGTGAAATAGAGAAGAGCTATATTATATAGTCTCTCTAAAGCAGGGGTCAGCAACCTTTTTGACATGGAGTGCCTGTTTGAAATATAGTTGTAACTAGTGTGCCTCAACAATATTCCATGCATCGTAATATTTTTTTCTCATAATCAGGTCTTTTTAATGATAATTTTTACATTATTACATCATTATTGTTATTGTTATTATTAACAATATTATTATGATGGTTGTATCAACCCTAAATCTGAGTTGGGGGGGGGGGGGGGGGGGGGGGGAATGCAATGCAGACAAACAGCTGCATACAGTGCAACCATTTCACTCACATTTGCCCATTCATTTTTGGACACATCACACACCATTGGTGTGTGTACTGTACGTGTGCTGTCATAGCTCCACCTACAGGCCTAATGGAGAACACCAGGATGTGAATGGAGGGTGAATGTGAGGTATATCGTGTAAATAAGTTTTGATTGATCGCAAGACTACACTGTAAAAAAAAATATAATAAGTTACCAGAACTTAAAAATATTGAGTTCAGTTACTGTGCATTAAGGTTTTCAGTTTTCAATCCATAATAAGTTAACAGAAAAATAAGTACACAACCACATTATTTCAACCTAATAAAACTATGTTTATTGTCATTGTTTTAAGAACACAAGTTGACTTGGTAATACTCACATTTTGAGTAAAAAAATGGCTTTTAACAATGTTCAATGAAATAGAAAAATAAATAATACAATTAGTTGATTAATCCCACTGGTCACAATGGTGACCGTAATAATGTTTTTGTTATAAGGCTCTGCAAATGTTACTGAATGATGTAGCAATGTATTTCCAGCTAAATTGAAATAATAAACAAATAAAGGGTCTCAATTAAATATGTGGTAGTGAAAAGAACCTGTAGGAGGATTTCAACAAGATAAATGCGACAACAGTGCAAAATATTTCACTATAATATTTCAAAGCAAAAAAAAAATTACATTTTCTTTTTTTTCTTTTTTTTAAATGCTGCCCCCTGTGCCTATGCAAATGCCCCCGCGTGCCTATGCAGGGTTGCCTACCCCTGCTCTAAAGGTTACACAGGCATTGCGTCTACTGTGTGTGTTTCTCTGGGAGTAGAGAGAGAAAGAGAGATTTGTGGCTGAAGACAATAAATCCAGTAACAGCCTCAGGAGCGCTGTATCACCTGAGAGGAGGATTTATGTTCTGTTTTATGTGGTGTGTGTACATTTATGTGTGTGTGTGTCTGTGTGTTACTCTCCCCCTCTCTCCCTCCATGTGTTCCCCTCTCTCTCTCTCTCTCTCTCTCTCTCTCTCTCTCTCTCTCTCTCTCTTGCTCCCTCTATATCCCCCTCTTCCACCCTCCCCATCTCTTTCTGTTCCTCTTTCCTCCCATCTCTCTCCTTACCCGTATCTCTACCTGTATCTCCCTCTCCCCTCCCCTCCCCCCACTTTCTCTCCCTCTCTCTCTCTCTCTCTCTCTCTCTCTCTCTCTCTCTCTCTCTCTCTCTCTCTCTCTCTCTCTCTCTCTCTCTCTCTCTCTCTCTCTCTCTCTCTCTCTCTCTCTCTCTCTCTCTCTCTACCTGTATCTCTCTCTCTACCTGTATTTCTCTCTCCCTACATATGTATATATATGTGTGTGTGTGTGTGTGTGTGTGTGTGTGCATGTGTATATGTGTGTGTGTGTGTGTGTGTGTGTGTGTGTGTGTGTGTGTGTGTGTGTGTGTGTGTGTGTGTGTGTGTGTGTGTGTGTGTGTGTGTGTGTGTGTGTGTGTGTGTGTGTGTGTGTGTGTGTGTGTGTGTGTGTGTGTGTGTGTGTGTGTGTGTGTGTGTGTGTGTGTGTGTGTGTGTGGGGTGGGTGGGGTGTGTGTGTGTGTGTGTGTAAATAAAATAAAATCACATTTATCTGTAAGGCCCGACAACACACGTTAATGTCCCCATGGGGCTGGACACGTCTTCTTTAAACAAGTCAAGAAGAAACATAACAATAAGTCAAGAACAAAACAAGAACACCATAAGGTCCAACAAATGTAAAATAAATGCAAAATAAATGAATGCAATGCACACAAGCACTCCCAGACATACCCCACGCGAAGGTAAGGAAAAACTCACTAAAACCTAGCAATAGGAAAAAATGCACCACAGGCAGTGTGGAGGAGAGAAACCTTAGAAGGGCCAATTCAAGGGGGGATCTCCCTCCTTAGATGTCGGTGATAGTAGTGTTGCAGACTGACAGTTGGTAAGCATGCACTCATGTGTGTAGTGAAACACAGATGAGTGCATGCAATAACAACTGAACATTTAGAAAAATTTAAGATAGAGCTGATAGCGATAGCAACTGAACATTTTGAAAGATTAAAGATAGAGCTGATAGCGGATCTATTTGAGGCATAGGGGCAGCGCAAAGAGGGTCGCATCCTCCCGGTCTTCATCACGGGACGTCCGACACTCCGGTCATCACTACAAGACAGCAGCTCACAGGGAGACAGGGAGACAGGGAGACAGGGAGACAGGGAGACGGGACAGGCGTTAGACAGCTTGCGTGATTGTAATGGGCGGACATAGCAATAGATACAAGTGGTAAGCATATATGTGAATAGAATAGATATATGAAGTAAGCATATTAAGTGAATAAAATAGAAGTACTTAACCCAGCAATGAAACCACGTTGACAGACCACAAACCACGTTGACAGACCACGGACAGAAGACGGTAAGAAGCTGATGCATGGCCTTGGTGGTGCACGTAGAACAGTCACTGCAATCTTGGCCAAGACCCCGAGACATCCACCACCTTGGTCAGCACTACGAGACAAGCACTCAGAGAGATGGGGGGTTGGGACATGGGTTAGAGAGTTCCCATGTTTGTAGTGGGCGGAGATGGAGCAATAAATACATGTAGTGAGCATATGCATACATGGTGACAGTAGAATCATAGTATATAAGAAAATTGTGAAATAGAGTAATAGATAGAACTACTGCAAGCGTATGGATACAGGGTGAGATACAAGACAATAGCTCAGGGCCGTATGCCCCGTGGGGCAGGAGAAGCCGCTCAGAAGGTTCAGCACTGCAGGCCAGACAGAAGACGGTATGAAGCTGTTCCATGGGACCGGTTGAGACAGAGACAGAGGTTAAATAGACATCCTAACTAAACTAGACAGATTAATCTAAGGGTCAGTCCCCGACCAGGTGAGATCAGGGTGGGTTGAAGGAGAGAGAGAAAAGATGGGTCTTAAGCAGGGATTTAAAAGCTTCGACAGAGCAGGCGCCCCTGACGACGGCAGGTAATTTGTTCCACAGGTAGGGAGCGCGGTAGACAAAGGCTCTGTGGCCGGCGGATTTATTTTTAACCCTAGGGGTCGATAGAAGCCCCGCATTTTGTGAACGCAGAGCATGAGCGGGCGAGTATCGGGAGATGAGATCGGATAGATAGAGCGGTGCAAGCCCATTTAACATTTTGTAGGTGAGGAGTAGCACTTTAAAGTCGGATCGGGCTTGAATAGGAAGCCAGTGTAGGGCGGACAAAACTGGTGTGATGTGATCAAATTTTCTAGTTCTAGTTAGTATCTGTGCAGCCGCATTTTGCACGAGTTGAAGATTTTTTATGCTTGAATTAGGTAGGCCTGAAAAAAGTGCATTACAGTAGTCCAGACGTGATGAGACAAAAGCATGAATCAGGGTTTCAGCCTGCAGAGTTAAAATGGGGCGAATTTTTGCGATATTACGAAGATGGAAGAAGGCAATTTTGGTGAAATTTTTTATATGTGCGTTAAATGAGAGGGAGGAATCAAAAATGACTCAGAGGTTTTTTATGGTGGAGCTCTGGGATACATGACAAGTATCAAAGTTGAGGGAGATGTCCTGAAACAAGCCTCTGTGGTTTGGGGGGCCAACAATTAACATCTCAGTTTTATCTGCATTAAGGAGTAGAAAGTTTTGCGACATCCACTTTTTGACGGCAAGCAGGCAGGCCTCAATATTTTGTAATTGGGAGGAATCATTTGGCTTAATAGGTATATATAATTGGGTGTCATCAGCGTAAAAATGAAAGTTTATGCCAAATTTGCGTATGATATTGCCGAGGGGTAGCATGTAAATCGAAAATAGCAAAGGGCCCAGGACAGAGCCTTGTGGGACACCACATTGCACTGGGAGGGTCTCAGATGTTAAATCATTATAGACCACGCAGTGTGTTCTATCAGTTAAATAAAATGTAATCCAAGCAAGTGCGTGACCCCGAATGCCAACATGATTCTCAAGCCGACCTAGAAGAATCGAATGATCGATAGTGTCAAAGGCTGCACTGAGATCAAGCAATAAGAGCACAGAAGTTAGGTTTGAGTCAAGAGAGAGCAGTAAGTAATTTGTGACTTTGGTAACCACCGTTTCGGTGGAGTGTAAGGCTCTAAAGCCAGATTGAAAAGATTCATTAAGATTATTGTTTGATAAATGGTCAGTAAGTTGCGTTGCGACAATCCGTTCTAACACTTTGGATAGGAACGGAAGATTGGAGATGGGTCTGTAATTTTTCAAGATTAAAGGGTTGAGGTTCGGTTTTTTAAGTAGTGGTTTAATGACTGTTGATTTAAAGGCCAGGGGCACCACGCCAGTAGACAAGGAGGTGTTGAAGATATTGAGTAGGGCAGGGCCTAGAGTTGGGAAGACTTTTTTGATGAGAGTTGCTGGAAGAGGGGCAAACAGACAGGTTGAGGGTTTAGCCGCGCTAACCAATTTAGAGAGAGCACTAAGTGAGACGTTTTCAAGGCAGCATAGCGTATGGCTGGATTCAAAGTCAGGGGGAAAGCCCATCAGAGGTTGGGAGGGACTCTGATTGTTGAGTAAGCCAACAATTTCATCTCTTATGAGATACATTTTCTTGGTAAAGAATTTAATTAATTCGTTAGCCGAGAACGCATGGTTTAGGGCACTTGGTTGTTTCTGAGTAAGTTTTGCAACTGTGTCAAACAGAAACTTTGAGTTGTTTTTGTTTTCATTAATGAGCCTGGAAAAATATGAGGTTTTGGCAAGTGAGAGTGCCTTTTTGTAGTTACGTAAACTATCATTCCAGGCAAGGCGGAATACTAGAGTTTGGTCGAACGCCATTTATGTTCAAGTTTGCGACAAGCCTTTTTAAAGGAACGCCTTTCCTCCGTAAACCAGGGAGTTTGTTTTTGCGGAGCACGTTTAATTTTAGGCTTAAGGGGAGCGACAATGTCGAGCGTGCTACGAAGGGCGGCGTTAAGTTTGTCTGTAAAGAGATCAAGGGGGCCAGAGTAAGAGAGGAAGGGAGAGAGGGTGTCTGGTAGGCAGTTAACTAGAGTTGGGACAGTTGAGGCGTTAATACGACGGCTCATGTAGGATCCTACACTGTCTGGGCGAGAAAACCGTCAAATCAATTTGAAATTTGAGGAGGTAGTGGTCTGAGAGAGCAGGAACATAGGGGGAAATGGTCAAATCTGACACAGTGAGACCGCGGGCTAGGACTAGGTCAAGGGTGTTCCCACCACTGTGAGTGGGTTGGTCAACGATTTGAATGAGACCGACAGAGTCTCTAGGAAGAGGGTGTAAGGGCCTGGGGGGCGGTATAGGACAGCCATTACAAAGGATGCAGTGGAGGTAGGAATCAGACCGCCACACTTTCTGTTGGGCAGAGAGGGACGCAACAGGAGGACCTCAAACGAGGAAAACGTACAGTTTGCGTCGGATGTAAAGTTGTGCTTAGAGTCGTAAATTAGAGCAACTCCGCCTCCTTTCTTGGAGGTGCGTGCGATATGGGAGCTACTAAAGTTAAGGGGTGAAGCCTCGTTTAAGGGCAGAAAGTCATTAGGTTTAAGCCATGTTTCAGTGAGGCCCAATAAGTCGAGACTATGGTCTGTTATCAGTTCATTTACCAAAACAGCTTTGGTTGGCAGAGAGCGAATGTTGATAAGGCCAACCTAACTGATTGATGCATCTCTATACATAAAACAACTTGGCTGTAGTAACGTTGGATGATGAGTGTGTGTTTGTGAGAGAGAGAGAGAGAGAGAGGGGGGGGGGGGGAGAGAGGGGGAGGGAGGGAGAACAAGGGCCTGCAGTGTAGTGATGATGGCAGTATGACAGCCCATAATAACCTGTATTAACTCCTGAACCAAACCCACACAGATGAATAAAGACAGTATATTAGCTCTGCTGTTGCCTGAGGCTCTGCCACAGCTTACATAGACACACACACAACCACACACATACACACACAACCACACACATACACACACACAACCACACACATACACACACAACCACACACATACACACACAACCACACACATACACACACCACACACAACCACACACACACACACACAACCACACACATACACACACACAACCACACACATACACATACACACACCACACACAACCACACACATACACACACAACCACACACATACACACACACACACACACACACACACGCACGCACGCACGCACGCATGCACGCACGCACGCACGCACGCACACACACACACACACACACACACAACCACACACACACACACACACACACAACCACACACAACCACACACATACACACAACCACACACAACCACACACATACACACAACCACACACACATATACACACACACAACCACACACACACACACAGATTCCCAGTCGCGCTGTTTGTTTTGGACTTTCACCAATACGACATGTAAATATATTAGAACAAAACAGAGGATATGGAGAGGGCTTCAGCGTTCTTATTTTGTTTCAGGTAGGTGCTCTTTGGATTAAATCCGGGGTAGGATTCGCTTATAAAAGAAAGGTTGAGATCCAAGGCAGCTCTACAATTTTTTAAAAAGCCTTTATTTATTGGCTTACATTATTTAGAAAAATCTTTTTAAAAAAACCGACATGACACCCTGAAGAAGGCCATGTAGGCCGAAACATGTCGGTTTTTTTAAAAAGATTTTTCTAAATAATGTAAGCCAATAAATAAAGGCTTTTTAAAAAATTGTAGAGCTGCCTTGGATCTCAACCTTTCTTTTATATGTAAATATATTACTTGTACAATAAGTAAATATATGACTCACGGCTATATAACATAATGTACATTATGTATCTTTTTTCCGGGTTCAAGCGATCAGACACACACAACATATCTCTATCGCACAAATTACACACACACACACACACACACACACACACACACACACGCACACACACACACACACACACACACACACACACACGCGCACGCACGCACGCATGCACGCACGCACACACGCACACACACACACACACACACAGAGTCGCACGTACCGGTCGGTACACTCTAGCCGGTGAAATTCCACACCTTCTCCGCGCGGCCTCGGGTTACACAGAGGGCGGATGAGTCGCCGTGCTTCCAGTAAAACCGACGGCCCGCACGAGCAAATGAACACGATGCACGTCTAACTGCCACTTTGTCACACAGGCGAGAAGAACGAACATTCATTCATCATCAGTCGTTACGAGACGATGGTATGAGATGGTATTGAAAACCTTCCCTTAAGGGTAGAATCTACTTTACAATCGCCGCAGGGTATATAACATATTATTTCCTATTGCGAATGGCGGTCTGACAGACACACTGTAATTACAGAAGATTTACTGGCAATGATTTCTCTCAATTAAATCTTGCATTAGAATAGAATAGAAATAGGGCGGTCGGGTGGCATAGCGGAGATTGCGCTCGTCACCAATGCAAGAGGCTGCGGTCTCGACTCCCGAAGTCAGCATTGCCCTGCGGCTTGGGCCAGCCGTCATACTAACTTGTTTGGCTGAGTTAGCGGGAGGGAAGTCGTGGGTGGTAATCTGGCGTTGTGGACAGCGACACCTACAGGTCAGGTCCGGGCGCCTGCTCAGCGAAAGGCAGGAAGTGGTGAAGGCAGCGTGACCTTCCACGCGTTACACTTCACCAATGAGAGTCCTCGCTGCCAGGTGAGAAAAGAGTCGCTGGCTGTCGCCACGCGTGTCGGAGGAAGCATGTGGTGGACTTCAGGGTTCCCTTGTACCGACCAGTAGGGGAGGGGGGGAACATGCGCACAACGACCAGGTAGGGGAGGGGGGGAATTGGCATAACGACTAAATTGGGATGGGAGGAAAAGCATAGAAAATCAGGCGGAGAAAAAGAGGATAAAAAAATAAATAAATAAAAATAGAATAGAAATACTTTATTTATGCACTACAGATCGCTCACAGTAAACAGTAAACATTTAGGTAGTCAAAAACAAAAGTCACCAATAAAGAATAAAGAAAAAATACGGTCCGGGATATACATTCTGATATGTATACTACTGTACATTCTAAAAGATACAGCCAAAGATATACAGAGATATACAATAATAAGTGTAAAATTGTAAAGTGTCGATTTAAACGTGTCCAGGAAGATGATGCCAGATTGTACGGTCACTCTGTGCTCAGGGAGGCACCGTGATGCGTTAATGAAGTCTGATGGCTGTCGGAGTGAAGGACTTCCTGGGACGTTCACTGTTGCATCTTGGGAGTCTGAGTCTAACACTGAACTATGGACAATCATGCGATATATATGCAAGTATATATATGTATATATATATATACAGTATATACAGCATCATTGTACATGCTATCATACAGAGTTATATGGGTTATATGCAGGTGTATACATAGGTATATAGAAGGATTATATGCAGGTACTATGTACAGACAGATGGATATATATATATATGGTAAGAATAAATAATATATATATACAGTATATACAGTATACAGCATTATTGTACATAAGATAATAATAATAATAATAATAATAATATCTTAAATTTATATAGCGCCTTTCAGGAGACCCAAGGCGCTTGATAAGATAAGATATTTCTTTATTGATCCCCTTGGGGAAATTCAGGTATCATAGCAGCATGGGGGATGGGGGGGGGGGGGGGGTACAGGTAGTAAAAACAACACAAGCAGTGTAAACAAATAAGTCAATATAATTTACTTATCTAACTAACTGAAATATACAGTATTCACAGTGACACATAAGGTGCAGTATGCATAATGTAGTGTTATAATTTACTATCTAACTAGCTGAAACTGCAGTATTCACAGTATCACAGTATTCACATAAGGTGCAGTATGCATAAAGTAGTGTTATTGTCCTCCTTGGGTTCCTATTAGTTCTAGTTGGATGTCTGGCAGCAGTCCCTGCCCACTGTTGTGGAGCCTGGAGGCTGCTAGTCGCTGCCCACTGTTGTGGAGCCTGATGGCCGCTGGTATGAAGGACTGGCTGAGGCGGTTAGTTGAGTGTCGGGGGGGGGGGTATGAGTCTGTGGCTGAACATGCTTCTCATCTTGACTAGCTCGTCGTAGAGGGGGTGGGAGGGATTCTCCAGGATAGCAGCCAGCTTCCTTCTCATCCCCCTTTCTGCCATCACCTCTAGTCTGACCAGCTCGACTCCCACCACGGAGCTAGCCTTCCTCACCAGCTTGTTTAGTTTGTTGGTGTCCCTTGAGTTGATGTAGCCTCCCCAGCATGCCACAGCATAGAAGAGGACGCTGGCCACAACAGACTGGTAGAATGACTGCAGCAGTCTATTGCAAACATTGAAGGACCTGAGTCTCCTCAGGAAGAACAGCCTGCTCTGTCCCTTCCTGTAGAGGGCCTCTGTGTTGTCCGACCAGTCCAGTTTATTGTTCAGGTGTACCCCAAGGAACTTATATGAGTCCACCACCTCCACCTCATCCCCTCGGATGGTGATGGGAGTCGCGGGGGGGCCTCTTCTTGCCCCTCCGGAAGTCCACCACCAGCTCCTTGAGTTGGAGGTGGTTGCTGTCGCTCCACCTCACAAAGCTCTCCACCAGGGCTCTATACTCCTCCTCATCGGTGGCGGTGATGTAGCTTACGATGGAGGAGTCATCAGAGAACTTCTGCAGGTGGTATAGAGGGTGAAGAGGAAGGGTGACAGCACAGTTCCTTGGGGGGCGCCGGTGTTGCTCACCAGTACGTCAGACTGGCTGTCCTGTAGTCTGACGTACTGCGGTCTCTCAGTGAGGTAGTCCTTGATCCAGGCCTCCAAGCCGTGCTCCAGCTGCATCACGGAGAGCTTCTCCGCTAACAGTGACGGCTGGATGGTGTTGAAGGCACTGGAGAAATCAAAGAACATAAGCCTGACTGAGCTGCACGGCTTCTCCAGGTGCGTGTACGCTCTGTGGAGCATGTAGATGATGGCGTCCTCCACCCCGATGTTTGCCTGGTAAGCAAACTGCAGGGGGTCGAGGGAGTCACGCACCAGGGGCTTGAGGTGCTGCAGGACCAGCCTCGCAAACGTCTTCATGACGTGTGACGTCAGAGCGACTGGCCTGTAGTCGTTGAGGGTGCTGGGTCGTCCCTTCTTGGGCACTTGCTATCATACTGAGTTATGTGCAGACTCCACGGGTGTGTGTGTGTGTGTGTGTGTGTGTGTGTGTGTGTGTGTGTGTGTGTTGGGATGAAAGAGCAGAGGTCATGTGGCCAGCAAGAGTAGGAGACAAAGAAGGGAAAGCGCAGGCACACGTGCACACACATACATACGGCGTTGGGGGGGGGAGCACGTGCACACAGACTGCACAAGCTGTTATCACAGTCCCTTCCTGTCTCAGCAGCTGACTGTATGACCCCTGACCTCACATGACCAACTTCCTGTTTCGAGACTAGGAGGAAGGAAGGGCCAGTGACAACATTAGATACAATACATATTATAAAGAAATGTAATCGATTAAAAATATATATCGTTTTTTATTGAGAATGGATACAAATACCATGGAATTCTAGGTGAGTAAACATGATGGTTTCTTCCTATTAGTCAACGCTCCATGGAGTCCATCCATTCTACATTCATTGCACATACATCCACATGCACACACTCACTTTAAACATTCACACAATTTAACATTCACTTTGAACACTGATAGAGTGCTAGTTGGTTGAAGTATCCCCTTTAGATTCTTTCAGTAACCTCTGCTTTAAGGAGGGTTAGTTCGATATCAAGTCCTAGATTGATTGGATCAACACATTAGGTTTGGTTCAGACGTCTCTGAGGTTATCTCTAGCTAAAAGCTAGGTTCAAGGTTGGATATTGGATGTATCCTTTTATCATCAGTAAACTCTATATCAGTTTATCATTTCAATAGGTAAATGTTTAAACATATTAATTTAAACCTTTAAATGTGCAGGGAACGCAAATACCTTATTAGGTGAAATGCTCCTTTAAACTCTTCCTTTGAAGGTGTAACACAACAAAAGTACCAAATGGAATATTCTAGGTTATGGGAATGCAAATACCTTATTAGGTGAAATTACACTTTAAACCTTCTTTCTTTACAGGAGAACCATCAGTGATTCAACTATAATCAATGTCATCAATGGGATTCAAGTATCTTATTGGGTACATTGACCCTTTAACTCGTCCTCTTTACAAGTTCAGGTATCTTACTGGGCGTATTTACCCTTTAAGTCTCCCTTCTTATAGGAGAATATCAGTACCCATATATCAAATTAAATCAAATCAAATACAAAATACAATATCAAAATAACAAAAGGTGAACGGAGTCGAAGCCCTTGGAATGTCCTTGTATTCTCGTTCAATCAGTTTGTGTATCAGAGGGATATAGGTCAGTTCAATCCGTGGAAGTTCTTATGATTCAAGTTCAATCAGTTCAATTCTACCGGACTGTTGCGGTAACAGGAGTTGAGCAACAGGGGTATTCAAATCAGGCTGGCATTAGCCTTGAGCTATATCAGGGGTTCAGTGGGTTGGCTCGCCATCTTGCATCGTCCGGCACACCGCCTCGTCCCTGCGTGGGCACACGTGGTGATGGGTGGTCTGGAACTGCTCCCAGGGTGGAACGGGGTGCTGGGGTAACCTAAAAACCTGGCCTGCTTGCGAGCAGGCATTCAGAAAATAAAAGCTATTTACCATCTTTTATCGCTTCATCATCCTTTCATTGCTTTCAGAATGAATAATCAATCAGGCTACTTTTAGCTATGCTAAGCTAAAGTAGGCTTTTTTATCACAGCACGTGGGATTATCATATGCCACATGCTAATTTAGGCTAAAGTGCGCTAGCATATGGAACGTTCCCCACGTTCATATAAAACTCTCAAAAACATTCAAAATGTATATAGACCTTGTTCTTATCGTACAGCATATCAATACAATTATAAGTACCTCTGAAATGGTTCCTTCCTAGTTTTCATTTAACCAAATTGAGCTTGGAGCAGTTCGTGTATGACTCAGAATGAAGCTACGTTATCGTTATTAGCTTGTAGCATGGAGCTAACCATTCTGCACACTCGACAATTAAATAGCACAATATTGATGAAACTCACCAAAACCGCAGGCTACTTTAACTGCAACGCTTCTTCGGTTTTGCAACTGGGGGAATCTTTTATAACTGTTTGATAACTGTTTTTATCATGCTATTTCATCTCGTTATCCAGCAACGTTATCAGCTGCGTGTCGAATCTCTCCGTGGATGTGTGTCTCATCTGCGCGTGCGCAAGACTCACCTGCTGTAAAGCAAGGCGTGGCTGTCGTAATATCTATCTCGCGTCATGAAGTAAATTAAAGGGCAATGCTGTAATTCAAAGGACTTGGTACCCAATAATATTAACTACTTATGTTCTTACATAATAGCCTTAACTATTTATGTTCTTATTCAATGGCATTAACTATTTATGTTCCTATGACTTAAATAGTTATGAATCTGAAACCTGGGTTACATCCTCCCCTTCTATCCTAATGCACGTCCCTGTGCATATTATCCCAGGACTACATTATCACAATCCTATGGGGTTCTGGGGAGTCGGAGTCATCTAAAGAGTCTGTGATTACTGAGCTTAGACTCTGGAATAGTGACTGGATTATCGTTACTAGTGGGTTTCCTAGTCGGGATAAGTTAGGACTTTTGGAGGTTCTCTATGTCTTGTCGACCTTCTTGGGGGTTCATCTCTGACATCTCTTTCCTCTTCTCTTTCCACATTGTCTTGGACATTCTCCTGTCCATCTGGTTCGGTTTCTGGTTCATTCATGTTAGTATTGTTCTCCTCTGAACTCATAACTGGTAAGGTCTTTTCAGGTAGGTTGTTCTCTTCCTGATCCATGTCAGGTAAGTATTTTTCCCGATCCGCTGTATCTGGGTCAGGTAAACTGCCTTCAGTAGGTCTCACTGCGGATGGGATAGTCTTGTTCAGTGTCGTCGGGTCATCAGTTGTCCCTGGAGCTCCCTCAGGAAGAATGACTGCGTCTGAGGGGTCTTGCTCGACAGTGGGCACTGGAAACGGTTGTGTTTCCACCACTAGACCTCCATGGTCATAGTGATCTGGGTCTTCTCCCTCTGATTCATTCGAGCTTTCTTCTCTTGGGCTCTGTCGAGTTCTTGGTCGCTTAGGTTTGTCTTTTACAGTAGGTCCATCTTCCTCAGGGGTAGTAGGAAGGAATCCGCAAGGTAGCAGTAGGTCTCGGTGGAGCGTTCGTAGTGGACCATCTCTGGTTTCAGGTCTCACTACATAGACTGGGACATTTCCAGTTTGTTTCACTACAATGTAGATATCTGCTTCCCACCGGTCTGCTAGCTTGTGCTTGCCTCTGATGCGGACGTTCCTGACGAGAACCCTGTCACCTTCCTGCAGGGTAGACTCAACAACTCGTTTGTCAAATCTTGCTTTGTTGCGGTCCGCCGTCCTCTTTGCATTTTCTGTAGCTACTCTGTAACTTGCTTCAAGGTGGGATCTCAGACTGCGGACGTACTGCGAGTGGGAGCCTGGCTGGTAGTTGACAGGTAAGTTGAAGGCTATGTCCACAGGCAACCTTGGCTGTCGCCCGAACATCAGCTCAAAAAAAAAAAAGAAAAAAAAAAAAAAAAATAAAAATCTAACCCTAACTAACCATACTGTCATGCACTTGTCCTAATAAACTAACCTACACTGTAGCACTCAACACTTTGATGAACATTGTTACTCAGCTGATAGAGTTGTGCTCTTCCTGATGGCTTGTCGTACAGAACTTGTAAGTCGCTTTGGATAAAAGCGTCAGCTAAATGACTAAATGTAAGTAAGTAACTAAACAGTAAGAAGCATTTTGTATGAAAGTATTCTGTACTTCTGTATGACAACTATTAAAGAACTTGAAATGTAAATGTAAATGTCATACGGGGTGAATCCAGTAGTGTCATTCTTAGTACAGTTGTAGGCGTGTACTAGAGGTTTGACGTAGTCTCACCAATGGCTTTTCTTCTGATTCTCCAGGGTGCCCAGCATATTAAGCAGGGTCCTGTTGAAGCGTTCAACTGGGTTTCCCCTTGGATGGTACGGGGTAGTTCGTATCTTTTTGATGCCGGCTAGCTCACACAGCTCTCTAATTGTGCGGGACTGGAAATCCGCACCTTGGTCGCTGTGGAGCTTCTCAGGGATACCATAGTGGACAATAAAGTGGTCCCATAGGCATTTAGCGACCGTTCACGCTTTTTGATTTGCGGTAGGGATCGCTATTGCGTATTTCGTAAAGTGGTCCGTAATGACCAAGATGTCTTTTGTGTTACTGGAGTCTGGTTCCAAGCTGAGAAAGTCCATGCACAGCAACTCGAGTGGTCGTGTGGCTGTGATGTTCACCAACGGGGCAGCTTTCTCTTGTGGAACTTTACGCCGTACACATCGGTTGCAGGTCCTGATCTTTGTTTCCACTTCAGCTGACATTTTGGGCCAATAGAATCGCTTTCGGACGAGGTCTAGGGTTCGGTACACGCCCATGTGGCCCATGTCATTGTGAAGGCTCTTTAAGACCATAGGTCTCAGGTCTTCAGGCAGCACAAGTTGATGATGGGTCTGTGCGCCTTCTTGTCTCTTCCGGTACAGGACTCCGTCCAATACTTCTAACCGGTTCCACTCTCTTAGTAGAAGGTAAAGTTCTGGGGTTTCCTTTCTGAGTGTCGGTGGAGGTTTCTCCTCTGACTCCACAAGCTGTAGTACTTGACGGATACAGGTGTCGGCTCTTTGCTTTTCTCTCATTTTGGCTGGAGTTATCAGCGGAACGACGGGTAGGCCACCCAGCTGATCTTCTCCTTGGAAGCTGTCTGGGATTGCACTTGGGTGGAGGGCAAGTGATACCACCGATGCAATGCTGGATGGTGTCTCTTTAGAGCCGTTGTCGATCACTTCGCGAACTAAGTGTCTTTCGCAGATGGCTCTAATGATGTCTTCACTCATGTTTGCGTGCTCTGGTTCAGGGAGGTGTCTTTTCGCAAACTGTTGTATTCTTTCCATCTCTTTTCTCGATATTGGGTCATCAGCCGGTCTGCTGTGTGGTCGTCTGGACAGCCCATCAGCATCTTGATTCTGTTTTCCATCTCTGTATTGCAGCTGGAAATCGAAAGTTGATAGATCGGATAACCATCTGTAGCTTGCGGCATCAAGCTTAGCAGTGGTAAGGACATATGTCAGTGGGTTGCTATCAGTGACAGCGAGAAATGGTCTTCCGTAGAGGTAATCCTGGAACTTCTCAGTTACCGACCATTTTCAGGCAAGGAACTCCAATTTATGGGCAGGATACCTGGATACGCTTCTGTCCTTGCTGCTCCTGGTAGAGGGCGGCGCCGAGACCTAGTGTGCTTGCATCTGTGTGCAATATGTAGGACTGTTTGGGGTCGGCGAAACCGAGAACAGGGGCAGTTGTCAGCCTTTCTATAATAGCGTCGAAAGCTGTCTGGCAAGCGGAGGTCCATCTGTCATTGAAGGGATCTTTAGGGTCGTAATACTTCTCTGTGTTCACTGTAGCTTTTCCGTGCTTCTTCGTTGGAGGGTATCCGGCAGTAAGTGCGTTGAGGGGTTTCACTATCTTTGAATAGTCTTCGACGAATCTACGGTAGTAACCGCAGAATCCTAGAAATGCTCTCAGTTCTTTCAGTTTGGTTGGCTTTGGCCAGGTTTTGAGTGCGGTTGTCTTTTCTGGGTCCGTTTCGACTCCTTTCTCAGGCACTATGTGGCCTAGATACCTTACGGAGGTCTGGAAGAATTTGCACTTTTCGGGTGATAGTTTTAGCCCATACTCTTTCAGATGGCTCAGGACTCGCATGAGTCTCTCCTCGTGTTCCTCTAGCGTTGAAGAGAAAACGATCAGATCGTCCAGGAAAACGAGGGCTTGCTTCAAGTTCAGTTCTCCCACGCACCGCTCCATAAGCCTCTGGAACGTGCTTGGAGCATTTGTTATTCCTTGAGGCATCCTATTGAACTCAAAGAATCCCAACGCTGACAAATGCTGTCTTGTGCTTGTCCTTTTCTTCCATTTCGATCTGGTAAAAACCAGATTTGAGATCTAGCACTGAGAACCATTTGGATCCAGTCAGTGCTGAAAAGGAATCCTCCAGGTTGGGCAGGGCGTATGAGTCCTTTACTGTTTGGAGGTTCAGTTTCCTGTAGTCTATGCATAGTCTGACATCGCCGTACAGGGCGGTAGTTGTTGAGGCAAGCGGGCGTAGATTTTTTGGGTACAGGGATGATGGTGGACTTGTTCAGACAGGTGGGGATGACAGCCTGTTCCAAGGACAGGTTGAAGATGTCAGTGAATACCGGGGCCAGTTGGTCGGCACAGACTTTTAGGACGCGGCCGGGGATGCCGTCCGGTCCTGCTGCCTTCCTGATATTAACTTTTTTAAAGATCCGTCTCACCTCATGCTCTGTTACCCTGAACACTGAGTCTCCATCAGCAGACCCCCCCCCCCCCCATTGCCGTGGTTTGTAGGCTGGTGTTGTTATTCACAGCCTCAAACCTCGCATAGAAGGAATTGAGATCATTTGCTAAGGAGATGTCACTGTTCAGTTTGAGGGAGGTGCCTTTGTAATCTGTCATTGTTCTGAGGCCCTGCCACATGCCTCTAGAGTCAGCCTGTTCAAACTGAAGTTCAACTTTATCCCTGTAACGCCGTTTTGCCTCTATTACTGCTCTCCTGACGTTGTATCTTGCCGTCTTGTGTTCTTCCATGTTGCCTGTCACCAGCCCGGTGTTGTAGGCTGATGTGCGCACTTTCAGAGCCTCACGGACGGATTTATCTACCCAGGGCTTTTGATTTGGGTAGATTCTAATTGTGGTAGAGGGGATTGTTTCTTCTACCAGAGTACAGACAAAGTCAAGCACCGTTTCAGTTAGAGCTGGGCCGTTAACGGCGTTAACGTGCTGCGTTAACGCTATACTAGTATCGCGCGATAATATAATTAACGCATTAATTTAAATTTTTTTTTTTTTTTTTTTTTTATTTACCCAGGGTAGGTTCGCTGAGCACAGATGCTCTTTTTCAGGAACGCCCTGCTTCACATTCACACAGTTCCATTCACACCTGGGAGCTGCCCAGTACAACCACAGTTGACACCATTGGCCACTGAGCAACTCCACTGGAGCAGTTGATTCAAGCCATGTCACATAGTTCAAGTTTGAAATGATTCTTTCTGTTTTGCTCCTGAGAGTGCTAGATACTGTACTGTACTGGTAATATTATTTATTTGTGTTAACTTCTGAATAAAACAACTTATTAAACACAAGTACATCTTATTGAACATTATTTTGATATTTCATTACCAATTATCATAGCAAAACAGCTTTTTCAAACAGTCTGTAATGCATTTTGGAAACGGGAGATGGGCTCATGGTGTAATGGGCCACCTGGCCTGAGAAACATAAGGAGGAAAGAAAAAGTAAGGACTTACTTCTGGTCATTATTTGGGTAGAACACACATATTTTGAATGCCTTCGGCAGGTTTTATTTTTTATTTTTTTGCCATTTTAATCTAGATTAATCTAGATTAAAATCCAGGATTGCAGATAGATTAATCTAGATTAAAAAAATTAATCTATGCCCACCTCTAGTTTCAGTGTATTCGTTAATATTGGCTGTGTTATCACGGAATACCCTCCAGTCTGTGCATTCAAGTGCAGCTTGGAGTGTCTCCTCTGACGTCACGGTCCAACGCTTAACCTCTCGCGAGACCACCGGTGTTCGCTTGAGACTTTGTTTATACTTTGGCAAAAGAAAAATGGCGGCGTGATCGGACTTACCGAATGGGCTAAGAGCCTGTGACTTGTACCCATTCTTAAATTGCGAGTATACATGGTCTAATATGTTCTCGCCTCTGGTGGGACAGGTCACATGCTGATAGAAATTCGGCAACACCTTTTTAAGACGCGCGCTGTTCAAATCGCCCAGAACCAAAATGGCAGCGTCAACGTTTGCTGTCTGGAGTTTGTTTACCTCGTCGTGTAGTTTTGAAAGTGCGGCCCCAGTGTTCGCGTGTGGTGGAATGTACACTCCGATGAGGATGATGGACGTTAACTCTCTCGGGAGAAAGAAGGGTCGACATTTGATCGTGATAAACTCCAGGTCTGGGGAGCAGTGGTTAGACAGTTCCTTTGCGTTGCCTAAATCGCACCACTCCTTGTTTATCATGAAGGCAATGCCGCCTCCTTTCTTCTTTAGTGACTCTTCTGCCGTCCGGTCCTTGCGGAGAACGAAGAAGTGGTCTGCCGGTTCTATTGCGTGATTCGGGACATCTGGACTCAGCCAAGTTTCTGTGAAACAGAGGACGTTACAATCCCGAATGTCCCTCTGGAATTGGATCCGTGCTCTGATGTCGTCCAGTTTATTTCCTATCGATTGCACATTGGCCAACAATATGCTGGGCAATGTGGTTCTGTGTCGTTTGGACCTCAGTCTGTTTCGGACCCCGGCTGTTCTTCCACGTCGTCGCGGCTTCTCCTGGCTTTGGCCACGGCCACAACAAAGGATCTCGGCGGGCCACTGCTGCTGTTCAGCAATCCGATCCAGAGAGCAATCCAATCGGTAAGTTTTCCTTAATCCAATGTCAATGATTGACTGACGTTTTTTTTTTTTAAACTTTATTTTTTTTTAGCGTTTATCGTTTTTGTGGTCAAGCATGACCGACAGAAACAGGTTGAAATGGGATGTAGAGCAGGGGAAGACATTCTGAGAAATGACGGCGGGTCCGGGAATCGAACTCGTGTCCCCCAGATCCGTGACGAGCACGGTTTTCCCCGACGCAGAAATAGCGCTGAGATATGCGGTGAGCTACGGGAGCTCCCCCTATTGCTAGGTTTTACGTACCTTCGCTGGGGTATGTCTGGGAGTGTTGCATTTATTTATTTTACATTTATTTTGGATTTCATGGTGGGTTTTTTGTTCTTGATTTATTGGGATGTTTCTTCTTGAATAGTTTAAAGAAGACTTGTCCGGCCCATGGGGACATTAACTTGTGATTTCGGGCTTTACAAATCAATTTGATTTGATTTAATATGCATTTATATGTCCAGTGATACAGGTATAAAGACACTATGGTCAGGCACTCTACTACTGGCCCCTGAGCAGCTAACACTGGAGCGGTTAAAGCTGAGGTGCCTTGCTCAAGGGCACAGCTAGCAGGCACGTGCACACATAGAGCCCAACGGGTGCACAAGCACCTGCCCTTTTGTGCCTCGTAAAAAAAGTGCCCTTTTTATGCCAATTCTTTTGACCATATTTTATTTTTTACCTCCATATAGAGAGAGTGATCTGCAATCTGCTTGGGTTGGGGGTGCAATTCCTAACAGGCTAAACCATATGGATAAAAGTTACCATATTATGTGCATTACACAAACTAAAAACAGATATTACATTACATTACACAAACTAAAAACATATATTAGATTACATTACACAAACTAAAAACAGATATTACATTACATTACACAAACTAAAAACAGATATTACATTACATTACACAAACTAAAAACAGATATTACATTACATTACACAAATAAAAAACAGATATTACATTACATTACACAAACTAAAAACCGATATTGTCTGAATTACTAGAAGAAAGAAATGCACCACATTTGGCTGATAGTAATTTAATAATTTCTTAGGATTTCTTTTGGTCTAATAAATGTTTAAGGTTCTTAGATGGATCCCCTGCTGCCTCCTCCTCCTCTTCCTCCTCTTCCTCCTCTTCCTCCTCCTAATCCTCCTCCTCCTGCTCCTCCTCCTCCTGCTCCTCCTCCTCCTCCTCCTCCTCCTGCTCCTCCTCCTCCTCCTCCTCCTCCTCCTCCTCCTCCTCCTCCACGGGGAGCAGCATACTGGCTCATGTTAGGCAGGCCATGCATTATGCAGCAGCTTAGGCCATCGCGCGGGGTCTTCATGTCCTCGGCTACAGTCCACCTGTCGCTGCTCTGGTCATAGCACTCCACGTTGGAGATGGCGGTGAAGTCCATGGTGAAGCCATTGAAGCCTCCGACCACGAAGAGCAGGTCGTCCAGCACCGCAATGCCAAAGCTGAAGCGGGGGGTGAGCATGTTGGGCAGGGCGCTCCAGGAGTCAGTCAAGGGGCTGTAGGCCTCCGCGCTACGCAGGACGTTTACACCGTCATCCCCTCCCACCTGAGGACAGGACACATGAGAGGAATGTTTTAGTGTGTGGCTCAGGCAGGCAGACACTGTATTAATCAATTTAGGGAAATGAGGGCATCACAGAAGCATTGAAAGTCAAATGATACATATCTATAAAAAGATCTAGTATAAAGCATTTGTCTCTGTGTGCACCTACCGCATAGACATGTCCTCTGTATGCAGCGACTCCCACTCCGCTACGCCTGCTGCTCATGCGGGCGATCAGAGTCCACTGGTCGGTGTCTGGGCTGTAGCACTCAGCTGTGAGCAGAGCCTCCCTCCTCTTCCCGCCACCACAGATGTAAACCTGTAATAAGTAAGAATATTCTAATTTAGTTTATATATTCCATTTGATTTCATTCTACTTTAATTGTCTGTTAATGTTGATGCACCAAAGGACCCAGACACATCTTTTGTATGTGCAAGCTTACTTATAAAGACATTTATGATTTCTGATCTAACGTTCCTTGTGTTCATCTAGCACCCTGTGTCCCTCAGTTCCACCCACCTTGCCCTGGAGGGCTGCTGCCCCGGCGGAGCTCCTGTGCCTCAGCATGGGTGGGATCAGTGTCCACTGGTTGGTTTCAGGCTCGTAGCGCTCGGCGGTGTTCAGTCGCATGTGTCCATCGTGCCCTCCCATGGCGTAGATACAGCCGCCCAACGCGGCCACGCTGACGTAACAGCGGCATGAGTGCATGGGAGCCGCCTGCAGCCAGCTGCGAGTGACGGGGTTGAACCTGCGCACACTGTTCAAATACTGTACGACGTTTCTGCCACCGATGCAGTAGACCAGACCGTGGAGATAAGCGGTGCCGTGGCAGGCCCGGGGACTCTCCGGCGTCTCTGCCTCAATGCTCACGTCCATCCATCCACCGGCTCGGATATCGTAAGCCTCCATGCCATTGTACATATTAGACTGACTCCAGCCTCCGATGGCCATTAGGACCTCCTGGGGCAGGCGTGGGCGCGTCAGGGGGTTTGGGAGCCTGTCGGAGCCAGGGGGGTTCAGGACACTGAGGATGAGGGCCCTGCAGTCGTGGCTGTCCCTCACCACAGGGTTGTTCTGGACGTTGCTCCTGAAGTAGTCAGGCCTCATCAAGCCCATGCGAACCTGGGAAGAGACAAGCAGACAGCGGGTACAACTTAGACATTGGTTGTAGACGGTTTCTGTTGCTAGGGAACAGTTTGGACCCAAATGTTTGAGAACCACTGTACTAGGGAACCTAGTGTTGTTTTAATGTAATGCACAGTAATACAATTAGTTACCTTGGGCAGCAGCAAAGGGATGTGTGTTTTACGCTCCTCACGGGAGTGGTCGATCCAACGGAGGATGGCCTCGAACACCGTCTCCTCGCTCTTCACGTTCAGGTCATCCCTCTCGATGATGTCCACCAGTTGCTGCAGGGACAGCTCCACAAACTCCTGTGAGACGCGCAACATCTCCTCAAAGTGGCACACGATGAAGAGATGGGCCTTGCGCATCAGGTCAGGGCAACAGTAGAAGTCCGCAAACCTCCAGAAGCCGACACAGTTTTCCAGAGACAGCTGGCCTTCTAGGAAGTCAGAGCACGCTCCTACTATGCCAGTTGTTGGGTTGGGGGTGCAATTCCTAACAGGCTAAACCATATGGATAAAAGTTACCATATTATGTGCATTACACAAACTAAAAACAGATATTACATTACATTACACAAACTAAAAACATATATTAGATTACATTACACAAACTAAAAACAGATATTACATTACATTACACAAACTAAAAACAGATATTACATTACATTACACAAACTAAAAACAGATATTACATTACATTACACAAATAAAAAACAGATATTACATTACATTACACAAACTAAAAACCGATATTGTCTGAATTACTAGAAGAAAGAAATGCACCACATTTGGCTGATAGTAATTTAATAATTTCTTAGGATTTCTTTTGGTCTAATAAATGTTTAAGGTTCTTAGATGGATCCCCTGCTGCCTCCTCCTCCTCTTCCTCCTCTTCCTCCTCTTCCTCCTCCTAATCCTCCTCCTCCTGCTCCTCCTCCTCCTGCTCCTCCTCCTCCTCCTCCTCCTCCTGCTCCTCCTCCTCCTCCTCCTCCTCCACGGGGAGCAGCATACTGGCTCATGTTAGGCAGGCCATGCATTATGCAGCAGCTTAGGCCATCGCGCGGGGTCTTCATGTCCTCGGCTACAGTCCACCTGTCGCTGCTCTGGTCATAGCACTCCACGTTGGAGATGGCGGTGAAGTCCATGGTGAAGCCATTGAAGCCTCCGACCACGAAGAGCAGGTCGTCCAGCACCGCAATGCCAAAGCTGAAGCGGGGGGTGAGCATGTTGGGCAGGGCGCTCCAGGAGTCAGTCAAGGGGCTGTAGGCCTCCGCGCTACGCAGGACGTTTACACCGTCATCCCCTCCCACCTGAGGACAGGACACATGAGAGGAATGTTTTAGTGTGTGGCTCAGGCAGGCAGACACTGTATTAATCAATTTAGGGAAATGAGGGCATCACAGAAGCATTGAAAGTCAAATGATACATATCTATAAAAAGATCTAGTATAAAGCATTTGTCTCTGTGTGCACCTACCGCATAGACATGTCCTCTGTATGCAGCGACTCCCACTCCGCTACGCCTGCTGCTCATGCGGGCGATCAGAGTCCACTGGTCGGTGTCTGGGCTGTAGCACTCAGCTGTGAGCAGAGCCTCCCTCCTCTTCCCGCCACCACAGATGTAAACCTGTAATAAGTAAGAATATTCTAATTTAGTTTATATATTCCATTTGATTTCATTCTACTTTAATTGTCTGTTAATGTTGATGCACCAAAGGACCCAGACACATCTTTTGTATGTGCAAGCTTACTTATAAAGACATTTATGATTTCTGATCTAACGTTCCTTGTGTTCATCTAGCACCCTGTGTCCCTCAGTTCCACCCACCTTGCCCTGGAGGGCTGCTGCCCCGGCGGAGCTCCTGTGCCTCAGCATGGGTGGGATCAGTGTCCACTGGTTGGTTTCAGGCTCGTAGCGCTCGGCGGTGTTCAGTCGCATGTGTCCATCGTGCCCTCCCATGGCGTAGATACAGCCGCCCAACGCGGCCACGCTGACGTAACAGCGGCATGAGTGCATGGGAGCCGCCTGCAGCCAGCTGCGAGTGACGGGGTTGAACCTGCGCACACTGTTCAAATACTGTACGACGTTTCTGCCACCGATGCAGTAGACCAGACCGTGGAGATAAGCGGTGCCGTGGCAGGCCCGGGGACTCTCCGGCGTCTCTGCCTCAATGCTCACGTCCATCCATCCACCGGCTCGGATATCGTAAGCCTCCATGCCATTGTACATATTAGACTGACTCCAGCCTCCGATGGCCATTAGGACCTCCTGGGGCAGGCGTGGGCGCGTCAGGGGGTTTGGGAGCCTGTCGGAGCCAGGGGGGTTCAGGACACTGAGGATGAGGGCCCTGCAGTCGTGGCTGTCCCTCACCACAGGGTTGTTCTGGACGTTGCTCCTGAAGTAGTCAGGCCTCATCAAGCCCATGCGAACCTGGGAAGAGACAAGCAGACAGCGGGTACAACTTAGACATTGGTTGTAGACGGTTTCTGTTGCTAGGGAACAGTTTGGACCCAAATGTTTGAGAACCACTGTACTAGGGAACCTAGTGTTGTTTTAATGTAATGCACAGTAATACAATTAGTTACCTTGGGCAGCAGCAAAGGGATGTGTGTTTTACGCTCCTCACGGGAGTGGTCGATCCAACGGAGGATGGCCTCGAACACCGTCTCCTCGCTCTTCACGTTCAGGTCATCCCTCTCGATGATGTCCACCAGTTGCTGCAGGGACAGCTCCACAAACTCCTGTGAGACGCGCAACATCTCCTCAAAGTGGCACACGATGAAGAGATGGGCCTTGCGCATCAGGTCAGGGCAACAGTAGAAGTCCGCAAACCTCCAGAAGCCGACACAGTTTTCCAGAGACAGCTGGCCTTCTAGGAAGTCAGAGCACGCTCCTACTATGCCAGTGATGCGAAGCTGGTCTGCAGCCACCAGAAGCTCTTCCACGTTCTCTGCTGTCACCGGCAACAAGCGTGTGTAGGAGTACTCTATGATGAGCTGCATCATACCCGGGGACACCCCAGGGATTGTGTAGACTGCTTTCTCTGAGTCGCTCCAGCGAGTGAAGAGGGCTCTGTGGGGTATTAGCACAGTAGAAGTATAGTATCTTTTTACAGTAGAAGTACAGTATAGTATCTGTTTACAGTAGAAGTACAGTATAGTATCTGTTTACAGTATAAGTGCAGTATAGTATCTTTTTACAGTAGAAGTGCAGTATAGTATCTGTTTACAGTAGAAGTACAGTATAGTATCTGTTTAAAGTAGGGATGCTCGATATTGGCTTTTTTACCGATACCGATATACCGATATTGTCCAACTCTTAATTTCCGATACCGATATCAACCGATATCACATTTTAATGCTGATATCGGCCGATAATATCGGTAGGCCGATAATATCGGACATCATTTCTATAGAAATGTAAAAAAAAATTAAAATTAAAAAAATTAAAAATTAAAAAAATTATTAAAACTGATACCGATATTTTCCGATATCACATTTGAATGCCGATATCGTCCGATAATATCGGTAGGCCGATAATATCGGACATCCCTAGTTTACAGTAGAAGTGCAGTATAGTATCTTTTTACAGAAGAAGTGCAGTATAGTATCTGTTTATAGTAGAAGTACAGTATAGTATCTGTTTACAGTAGAAGTACAGTATAGTATCTGGTTACAGTAGAAGTACAGTATAGTATCTGTTTACAGTAGACGTACAGTATAAGTACAGTATAGTATCTGTTTACAGTAGAAGTACAGTATAGTATCTGTTTACAGTAGAAGTACAGTAAGTATAGTATCTTTTTACAGTAGAAGTACAGTATATTATATTTTTTACAGTAGACGTACAGTATAGTATCTGTTTACAGTAGAAGTACAGTATAGTATCTGTTTACAGTAAAAGTACAGTATGGTATCTGTTTACTAACCAAGCTAACCTGAACCAAGCTAACCTGAACCAAGCTAAACTTACCTGAAATAGTCACTGCAGTCACACAGGAGGGCCTTGTGGGCATTCAACTCAGTGCTGTTGACTTTAATAACCACATCACAGACCCTTCCCTCCAGACGCAGCTCATTAAGGATTGTACAGGACATTGTTTCCTCTTCCATGTGGGGATTTTAAATTGTATCTACAGAATATATTCAAGCTTACAGACAAATAGCCGGAAACAACAAGTGAGATCTTGACTTGTCTTCTGAGATCTGAGCGCTACTGAGAGAATTGTTGAATATATACTGTACACAAATGTTCTAGAATGTTCTATTATGACATCATACTGTGCACAAATGTTCTAGAATGTTCTATTATGACATCATACTGTGACATCACAAATGTTCTACAATGTTTTATTATGACATCATACTGTGACATCACAAATGTTCTAGAATGTTTGATTATGACATCATACTGTGACATCACAAATGTTCTAGATGTTTGATTATGACATCATACTGTGACATCACAAATGTTCTAGAATGTTTGATTATGACATCATACTGTGACATCACAAATGTTCTAGATGTTTGATTATGACATCATACTGTGACATCACAAATGTTCTAGATGTTTGATTATGGTTATTGAGTAGGGTAAGCACTTATTCCCTCCCCCCTGAACATTTATGGAGATGTATGGGCCTTTTAAGTCAGTGATAAAAGTGTCTTTCAAGGATAAGTGAGCTCCTGCACTGATTATTATAGTTCAATATTCAATATTTGATCACCAAAAACCCCTAAAAAGCATAAAAAGGCCCCTCCCCGCCCAAAAAGGGCCCCCAAAAATAGCACAGGCCCAGTGCCCTTTTCAGCCTTTGAGCACCTGCCCCTCTAAAGTCCTGTGCACGTCCCTGCACACACACACACACACACACACACACACACACACACACACACACACACACACACACACACACACACACACACACACACACACACACACACACACACACACACACACACACACACACACACACACACACACACACACACACACACACACACACACACACAGCTATAGGCAGCTGGAGATGGAGAGGGATCACACGTTCAAGTGTTTATGGACAGATACAATATATCTCAAGCTGTGTGAATAGCAAACAAAAGAAGGTCGTTTCCCTGTCTCTACAACACATCAATCCCAGGTAAGTGCATAGGTCTACATAGCTTGTGCATGAACGGTACACTTTAGAAATATATATATATATATTTATATATATTTTTGGGTTTGAAAATAATGGTCACCTGCGGCTGGGTGGCGCAGCGGACTAAGCGCTCGTCACCAACGCGAGAGACACCGGTATCGAATCCGGCTGTCAGCGTTGCCTCCGGCTTGGCCGGCCGTCATACTGGCTCGATTGGCAGAGTCAGCGGGATGGAAGCCGGTGGGTGGTATTCAGGTCGTTGTAAACAGCGACTCCTACAGGTCGGTCAGGGCGCCTGCACAGCGAGGGAGGGAGATGGTGAGGGTAGTGTGAGTCTCCCCCACACGTTACACCTCACCAATGAGAGTCCGCGCTGGCAGGTGAAAAGAAGTGGCTGGCTAACTCCACATGTATCGGAGGGGACATGCGATAGTATCTATCAACCCTCCCTAGACCGACCAGCGGGGGGCACATGCGAGCAACGACCAGGAAGGGGAGGGGGAATTGGCATGACTAAAATTGGGATGGGAGGAAAACACAGGAAAACAGGAGGAGAAAAAGTGGATACAAAAAAAAGAAAATAATGGTCACCTTACAACTAGTTTAACCCTTTCACTACCACACTACGTAAGGGATAATGTATAGCTACGAGGTCATTGTCGCAAAATAATTGACCGACACAGAGTTTAGAACACCGAGGCGCCTCGCCGAGCTTATTACATGGCTAACTTACTAACAATATACCTAATTCATTTTACACCATCGACAAGACGAGATCAAATGCAGACGCAGTTCTGTTCTGTCGCTCCGCTGTCATCGCCGGCAGCTTCGCCAGCAGCCGGCAGGTGTGTCTGATTGGCTGCACTGATGCAGTGTGTGTCAGTGGGCTTGATTGCTACAGCTGCGCACAGCGGTCATTATTGCTCGGCAGAGGTCCGTTATCGAGTAATAACGGACCTCTGACGAGCGCTATTGACCAATCACAATCAAGCATTTCGGCGAATGTTAAAACGCCATGTAATAAAGAAGGTTAACTCTTTACTATCACAGTGGTGCAGTGGTGATTTCATAAGGGGTTGCACTGTGTTTTAATGACGTCACGTTACGGGCATGTGCATACATGTTCCCCCGCGTGTGCACAGGATGTAGCCTTCAATATATAAAGACATTTCAATTGCCTTACTTATTAGATTAGATTAAATAAAAATGTATTGTCAGTACAGTACAGCGAAAATAGGTTTGTCATCTAACCAGAGTGCAAATGTAGACGTAAAGTGCAAACAATACAGTACTGAAAGCATGATTATTATGTGCATAAATAGTAGGAAACATGTTTGTATAGGAAATGACTAGTTTTAGTTTAGTTTTTGTAAATATTGCCTTGAAATAGAGAAGCTGAAAGTGGCAGCAGGGATAAAGCAGCTAGGATAAAGAGAGAGAGGGGGAGGAGAGAGAGAGGGGGAGGAAGAGAGAGAGGGGGAGGAAGAGAGAGAGGGGGAAGAAGAGAGAGAGGGGGAGGAAGAGAGAGAGGGGGAGGAGAGAGAGGGGGAGGAAGAGAGAGAGGGGGAAGAAGAGAGAGAGGGGGAGGAAGAGAGAGAGGCGGAAGAAGAGACAGAGGGGGAGGAAGAGAGAGAGGGGGAGGAAGAGAGAGAGGGGGGAGAAGAGAGAGAGGGGGAGGAAGAGAGAGAGGGGGAAGAAGAGAGAGAGGGGAAAAGAAACAGAGGGGGAGAAAGAGAGAGGGGGAGGAAGAGAGAGAGGGGGGAGGAAGAGAGAGAGGGGGAGGAAGAGACAGAGGGGGAAGAAGAGACAGAGGGGGAGGAAGAGAGAGAGGGGGAAGAAGAGAGAGAGGGGGAGGAAGAGAGAGAGGGGGAAGAAGAGAGAGAGGGGGGGAGGAAGAGAGAGAGGGGGAGGAAGAGACAGAGGGGGAAGAAGAGACAGAGGGGGAGGAAGAGAGAGAGGGGGAAGAAGAGAGAGAGGGGGAGGAAGAGAGAGAGGGGGAAGAAGAGAGAGGGGGAGAAAGAGAGAGCGGGGGAAGAAGAGAGAGGAAGAACAAACAAGATTAGACGTGAGAGTAAGACGAAACAAACGGTAGAAAGACCACAGATAAAGAGGAACAAGGCCAAGTCAAGTCAAGTCAAGTCAAGAGTTTTAATTGTCACAGCATACAGGTATACAATGAAATGCGGCTGGTCTTGCCCGCGACAATGTGCAATACAGTGGTACAACATATAATAGAATCCAATAAGGCAGCAAGTAGCGAGAGACACCTCAGTGCTATTGTTATGCAAAGTAGCCAGGTGGGTGCTTAGTGCACGAGTCGAGTTGAACACATTCTTGTGTGCGCGTGCACGTGGAACGGCGTGCTACCACTGTCCCATGAGCACTGCACCACTGGTAGTGTGGCAGTGAAAGGGTTAACCTGAGCTGAATTCCCCTGTGCTGTTATGACACCTGGCTCCTCCCCCTAGGGGGATTCATAAAGGATCTTATCTTATCTTATCTTATGCAAGGAGAGCAACAGGAATGTGCTAGTTGCTCTCTCCACATCATCTTAGGAGGGGACAGTGACATCATCATGCAAATAAAGTGAGGGTAAGTCATCAGAATTATTCAGTGATTATAGCTGGCAAGCTGTCGTGGAAATGACCTCATGGGAACAAATGTTCAGCGTTGAGTATTAATAATAACACTGGGAACATGAAACACTCCTGTATATGATTAATTGAAAATGGGGGACCCTGATGTAAACAAGACGAAAGTCTGCATCCCCTTAACAATTGTGTGTATTGAGCTGTACTGTACTGTACCCATTCTGCAATCTGTTAATAAACTTTTCAATCAATCAATTCAATCAATCAATCAATCAATCAATCAATCAATCAATCAATCAATCCTGTATTGTCTGTGCGTGGTGAATAATAGCAACAGGAGTGTCGTGCTCGGATTCCTCCATTAGCACAGTTGGACTCAAACAGTACAATTTGTTTAAAAAGTACAAAAAGTACGATACAAACTGTGGTCAGTCTTTTCGTAGAGTTTGTATTATTCATATATCGTTATATATTTTCCCCTGTCATTATTTGTAGTTTCTTTACTTTTCTTTTCACTAAACATGAAGCCGTGTGGGTTTGGGGCCGCGATGTTATATTGATGTAATCTGACTACAATTTAGCTTCTTGGAGGTCGCCACATACAAGCCCATACAAGGGGGCTTTTAGGCAATTCTCCTTCACGTTTCTTTGTGGATTATATTGTATTTTATATGTCATTGTTTTTATGTGTAAATAAACAAAAGAAAATAAATATTAATTTGGCTCCATTTGTGTGTGTGTTTTTTTTTATTATTCTATGAATCACCATAACTGAGTCAAGGATGTTATTGAACGCAGGCAGAGATTACCCGGAAATCATCCTCTCACCCGACATGACAGATCTATTTCTCACAGACGTGAGAATGGAATGCAGGACAGAGAGAGCGGGCAACAGTGACTCAGGAGGGAGATCGGTCTTCCGCACGCGTTACGTTCCCCCAGTGAGACTCCTCGCTGTCAGGTGAAGAGAAGCGGCTGGCTGACTCCACATGTATCGGGGAGGAGGCATGTGGTAGTTCTACACCCTCCCCAGGCCGACAGTGGGACAATGCGCGCAACGACCAGGAAGGGAATTGGCATAACGACTAAATTGGGATGGGAGCAAAATACAGAAAAAAGTGAGAAAAAAAATAGATAAAAAAATATGTGTGCTGTCAGGCGATTAAAAAAAATGTATCTAATTAATTACAGGATTTGTAATTAATTAATCGAATTAATCGCATTTCAATCCCATAACCATTTTAGGCCTGATATTCTATATTCTATAATCATATTTCAAATTGCATGTGTCCGGATGGCAGAATTCAGTACTGTATCTACAAAACCTTCTGTTTAATCATCTTCAATTTATTCATTTGCTTAGATTTTTCAGGTCTGGTCAATTTGAGCATGGTGTTATTCACAGTCAAAGATAACATTTATTTTTATTGATATTCTCCTTTGGTTCATTACAATTTACTCAAGCCTAGTAACAGACACAATATTTCTGACACTGGGAATACATTCCCTGAGATCTATAGATGTCCCTAGAATCAGATACCAAGAACATGCAAATGGACCATTTAAAAAAAAAAGTCTGTAAATGTGTATTCTACGTTGTTAACAGAATTCGGCTATAGGGCGACAATAATGTGGTCAAGATGCATGGTTTCTATCTTGAGCCCAAACTGGCGTGGTTTATTTATTCACATGTTAAGCAGCAGTTACTATAGGTCTTCTCTTACTGAGAGACATGGGGGAGAGAAGGAAGTGGGAGGATACATTCACTTTTATACTCGCCCCAAGGTGGTGTACCTGGGTGGTTCCGCCTAGAGCGCCCTCTAGTGGGAACAGATATATATGCAACTAGACAGTCACTGGTGGAGACAGTTATATATGCAGGTAAACAGTTACTAGTGTAAACAGCCATACATACAGTTAGACAGTTACTAACAATCCTACACAGAATCTCTGACCTCAACACTCCCACTTAGGTTTGCATTAGCATACTGGCTGACTTCTTGGAAAAACATTTTACAAAGGAAATAATATAATCACAAAAACATCAACAGAACATGGCAGTCAATATCTACACACCAATGGCCTCTGCAAATGTTCAGCGTTGAGTATTAATAACACTGGGAACATGAAACACTCCTGTATTGTCTGTGCGTGGTCAATAATAGCAACAGGAGTGTCGTGCTCGGATTCCTCCATTAGCACAGTTGACTCAAACAGTACAATTTGTTTAAAAAGTACAAAAAGTACGATACAAACTGTGGTCAGTCTTTTCATAGAGTTTGTATTATTCATATATCGTTATATATATATATATTTTCCCCTGTCATTATTTGTAGTTTCTTTACTTTTCTTTTCACTAAACATGAAGCCGTATGGGTTGTGTGGCGATGTTATATTGATGTAATCTGACTACAATTTAGCTTCTTGGAGGTCGATCGCCACATACAAGCCCATACAAGGGGGCTTTTAGGCAATTCTCCTTCACGTTTCTTTGTGGATTATATTGTATTTTATAATGTCATTGTTTTTATTTGTAAATAAACAAAAGAAAATAAATATTAATTTGGCTCCATTTGTGTTTTTTTATTTATTTATTTATTCTATCATCATCATTAGGTGGCTTCTTCGTTCCGAAGGTCGCCCATCACTCTCCAACCCATTCTGTCCCCACTTCTTCTCTCCAACTCCGTGACTCCGCCTCTCACTCCGCTCCAATCACAGACGTCGTCTACCCAGCCTCTTCTTGGTCTTCCACTTCCTCTCTCTCTCCATCCACCTTCCCCATCACCACCTTCTTGAACATCTCCCCACTGGATCCTCTCAGAACATGCCCGCACAACTCCATCTTTCTCTTTTTCAACCTCTCCAGCAGCTGTCCTCCTTGTGTAACTGGTCTAAGGCCACCCTCTGTGTCGTCGTCGTGCATTGGAAGTGATGAGACAGTTGTAGCCAGTCATTGTGTTTTATTTCACCTGGAGAAGACATTCCACAGGCACATATCAACACTTGGCCAGCAGATGGCGTCAACAAACTTGCATAGGCTCCTTCCTCATTCAGCCAGACTGCACATTTTGAATGATACATTGAAATATCCATTAAAGTAAAACAACACAATGAAATAATACAAAATAACCAATAAGATATCTCCAATTACCTGGAGAAGACATTCCACAGGCACATATCAACACTTGGCCAGCAGATGGCGTCAACAAACTTGCATAGGCTACAGTGGGGGAGAAATGTCACGCTATCAGAACGAGGCCTACACGCATTGTTCAGCCATTACCACAAACTCAGTCAGCATGTGTCATACAATAGTTCGCCACCACAGCTAAACCACATTACAAAAAGTGCAGAATTGTTCACATTAACACAGTTACCACTATATACAACTCCGGTTCATTGCCCGGCAACTTATTTACAATAGTACGTTCTTTTAAACCATTAATAAGTTCTGGGGACATGGGACAGTTCTTACCTCCTTCCTCATTCAGCCAGACTGAACGGAAGGAGGCGGGCGACAAAGTAAGTTCGTCACTTCGGCAGGAAGTGACGACGGCCTCAAAATAAAAGACTATGAGAGTAAAATAATAATAAACAATTAAAATAAAACGTTAGGGAGGGATCTTTGTGGAATACAACATTAGTATATTTTATATACCTGCTACACTTGCATACCCGCTCTTCTCAGTACCTCCTCATTCTTGATCTTATCCTTCCATGTTATCTTCAGCATCTTCCTCAGCGTCCACATTTCAAAAGAGTCTATCATCCTCTTTGCCTCTTCATTCAGCGGCCATGCTTCTGCTCCGTATGAAAAGATTGACATAACATACGTTTCCAAAATCCTGGTCTTCGTTTTCCAACTTATGTTTCTTCTCAATAATTCTTTATGGTTCCAGAATGCGCCCTTTGCAATTCCGGTTCTTCTCTTAATGTCCATGCTAGCTATGAATCACCATAACTGAGTCACGGATGTTATTGAACGCAGGCAGAGATGACCCGGAAATCATCCTCCCACCCGACATGACATGATCTATTTCTCATAGATGTGAGAATGGAATGCAGGACAGAGAGAGAGGGCAACAGTGACTCAGGAGGGAGAGCGGTCTTCCGGTCATCGGAAAGGTTCCCGGGTTAGATTCCGGCTCCTCTCGGCAGCGCGTCGAAGTGCTCTTGAGCAAGGCACTTACTTAACCCCTAACTGCTCCCGATGAGCAGGTCGGCACCTCGCATGGTCGCCTCCGCCGTCGGTGTGTGAATGCAGCACTCGAGTCGTAAAGTGCTTTGGATAAGAGCGTCCATTTACCAGAGAGAGGGGCAGCGTGGTTCATTATCGTTTTGTTTATTTACCATAATTAATAAAGCTGTTGTTTCCACACCTGATCCAATGATCTCATCAAGAGCTCGACGCGGGCGTTCGTTTACCAACCCGTCGGCTTCGATCAGGCGTGGCATTGTGTTCAAACGATTCAAAATGTATTCATTCATCATGAGTTCAGCTCTGCCACACGGCAACACTTCAAACTGATTCATAAGGAAATGATGTTCCCGAGGTATACAGGGATGAGGAAGGGACTTGACATTCACGGGCGTTTACATTTTTATTTAATTTCTTTCATGTTTTACATGATATATAGTTTTAGTTTTTTTTGTTTTGCATATATTTGCTTTGAATTAAATTATGCACTCATTTGAGTAGTGGAAAAGGGGGTAGGATTAAATAAGTGTATACTTCTTCCTACTCCTTTTCGAACATGTAAATTGAGTTATGTTTTGCTTTACAAATACAAACAAAATAAATGACTAACAACAAAAGCGAAACATAACTCAATTTATTTACATGTTCGAAATAAAGATTTCAAATCAAATCCAATAAAAAAACAATAGGAACGGAACAAACGGGTGCAGTGCTCCATGGATGTGTGGGACTGACTGGGAACGGGAGGAGGATATGGATTAGATGAGTGCGGGTTGGAGTCCGTACAGCAAGAGGATTGGCTCCCTGTCCGCCCAGTCTGCAGCACAGACAGGCAGAAGAACAATCAGCCAGCCGGCAGTAAGCCTGAAGTAAACAACATAATCTGCCTCCATTTCCCTCTCTCTCTCTCTCTCTCTCTCTCTCTCTCTCTCTCTCTCTCTCTCTCTCTCTCTCTCTCTCTCTCTCTCTCTCTCTCTCTCTCTCCCTCTCTCTCCTTTTTTTCTGCCTTCCTCTTCCCCTGGCTTTTCTTTCCTTCCACCCCCACACCCCCATTCCATCTCTTTTATCCTCCCCTTATGCGTCCTACCATTATCACAGCTCCAGTCTCCTTGCATTTATCCTCCATCACCCCCCTCCTCCCTCCCTCCCTCCCCCCTCTCCCCGCCCCTCTCTCCTCACTCTAACTCTAACCCCTTCGCTTGAGTCATCTCCTCTCCAGTATTACCAACCCCCACCTCTCTCTCTCTCTCTCTCTCTCTCTCTCTCTCTCTCTCTCTCTCTCTCTCTCTCTCTCTCTCTCTCTCTCTCTCTCTCTCTTTCCTCATCATCCGTCTAACCCGCCCCCCCACCCCGTGTGGCCCCCTCCTCTCCTCCTCCTGTGCACCGATATGAAAGAGGTTTACCATAGTAATATCTCTAATCACCCTTTCCCCTCCCGGTGCCCCCCCCCCCCCCCTCACTTACTCCCCCATAACGAGGAAGAGAGTAGGTCACGGTCACGGGGCGAGAGAGAGGCAGCTGGGAGCCGAAGCAATCACACCAGAGATCCCAGTCCCTGATCCCAGTCCGACCCCCCAGTCCGACCCCCCAGTCCGACCCCCCAGTCCGACCCCCCCAGTCCGACCCCCCAGTCCGACCCACCAGTCCGACCCCCCCAGTCCGACCCCCCAGTCCGACCCCCCCAGTCCGACCCCCCCAGTCCGACCCCCCCAGTCCGACCCCCCCAGTCCGACCCCCCCAGTCCGACCCCCCCAGTCCCAGACTTAAAGTAGAGATTGCGGGCGGCTGGGTAGCGCAGTGGAGAATGCACTCGTCTACCACCGCAGAGACTCTGGGATCGAATCCAGCTGTCAGCGGTACCTCCGGCTTGGTCAGTCGTCCCTACTAACACGATTGGCAGCGTTAGCGGGTGGGAAGCCGGCGGGGTGTGTGTGTGTCCTGGTCGTTGTAAACTGCGGTTCCTACTGCTCAGCAGGGAGGGGATCGGGGGGAAATATCGTGAACCTCTGCACACGTTACGTTCCCCCGGTGAGAGTCCTCGCTGTCAGGTGAAGAGAAGCGGCTGGATGACTCCACATGTATCGGAGGAGGTGGTAGTTCTACACCCTCCCCAGGCCGACAGTGGGACAATGCGCGCAACGACCAGGAAGGGAATTGGCATAACGACTAAATTGGGATGGGAGCAAAATACAGAAAAAAGTGAGAACAAAAAAATAGATAAAAAGATATGTGTGCTGTCAGGCGATAATCTTTTTTTTTTATCTAATTAATTACAGGATTTGTAATTAATTAATCTAATTAATCGCATTTTAATCACATAACCATTTTAGGCCTGATATTCTATATTCTATAATCATATTTCAAATTGCATGTGTCTGGATGGCAGAATTCAGTACTGTATCTACAAAACCTTCTGTTTAATCATCTTCTATTTATTCATTTGCTTAGATTTTTCAGGTCTGGTCAATGTTAGCATGGTGTTATTCACAGTCAAAGATACAAAATGTTTTATTGATATTCTCATTTGGTTCATTACAATTTACTCAAGCCTCGTAACAGACACAGTATTTCTGACACTGGGAATACATTCCCTGACAGGGACGTGCACAGGACTTTAGAGGGGCAGGTGCTCAAAGGCTGAAAAGGGCACTGGGCCTGTGCTATTTTTGGGGGCCCTTTTTGGGCGGGGGGGGGCCTTTTTATGCTTTTTAGTGGTTTTTGGTGATCAAATAATTGAATATTGAACTATAATAATCAGTGCAGGAGCTCACTTATCCTTGAAAGACACTTTTCTGTTAGGACAGCAGACTCGGTTGGCACTGCTCAAAACTTACCTTTTTAAAATAGCTTTTAAATGAATTATTATCTTCATTTCATTGTCTTATTTTTCTTTATTTCTATACATTTTACTTAAATATTTTATTATAATTTGTATCATTGTTTTGTGTAGTTTTTTTTATCATTTTATTTGTTCTTTTTGAATGTCAACATATTATTTAAATGATTCAAATGGCTCTCAAACATGTTCCGTTGTGATGTCACAGTATGATGTCATAATCAAACATTCTAGAACATTTGTGATGTCACAGTATGATGTCATAATCAAACATTCTAGAACATTTGTGATGTCACAGTATGATGTCATAATCAAACATTCTAGAACATTTGTGATGTCACAGTATGATGTCATAATCAAACATTCTAGAACATTTGTGGACACTATGATGTCATAATAGAACATTCTAGAACATTTGTGTACAGAATATATTCAACAATTCTCTCAGTAGCTCTCAGATCTCAGAAGACAAGTGAAGATCTCACTTGTTGTTTCCGGCTATTTGTCTGTAAGCTTGAATATATTCTGTAGATTCAATTTAAAATCCCCACATGGAAAAGGAAACAATGTCCTGTACAATCCTTAATGAGCTGCGTCTGGAGGGAAGGATCTGTGATGTGGTTATTAAAGTCAACAGCACTGAGTTTAATGCCCACAAGGCCCTCCTGTGTGACTGCAGTGACTATTTCAGGTAAGTTTAGCTTGGTTCAGGTTAGCTTGGTTCAGGTTAACTTGGTTAGTAAACAGATACCATACTGTACTTTTACTGTAAACAGATACTATACTGTACTTCTACTGTAAACAGATAATATACTGTACGTCTACTGTAAAAAGATACTATACTGTAGGTATATTGTAAAAAGATACTATACTGTACTTCTACTGTAAAAAGATACTATACTGTACTTCTACTGTGTAATTCTACTGTAAAAAGATACTATACTGTACTTATACTGTAAACAGATACTATACTGTACTTCTACTGTAAACAGATCATATACTGTACTTCTACTGTAAACAGATAATATACTGTACTTCTACTGTACAAGAAGAAGTCCACCATCATCCCTGTACCCAAAAAATCTACGCCCGCTTGCCTCAACGACTACCGCCCTGTAGCCCTCACCTCCATAGCCATGAAGTGCTTTGAGAAGCTAGTGAAGGGCTACATCTGTTCCTCCCTCCCCATCAACCTGGACCCTCTGCAATTTGCATATCGCCCCAACAGGTCCACGGAGGACGCCATAGCCCATGTGCTGCACACAGCAGCATCACACCTGGACAAGAGGAAGGGGAACTATGTGAGAATGCTGTTCATCGACTACAGCTCAGCATTCAATACCATAGTCCCCTCCAAACTCATAGCCAAGCTCAGGGACCTGGGCTTGAACTATGACCTCTGCCAGTGGGTCTTGGACTTCCTGACGGGCAGACCCCAGGTGGTAAGAGCAGGCAACTGCACCTCCTCATCCATCACGCTCAACATAGGGGCCCCCCAGGGCTGTGTTCTGAGCCCCCTCCTCTACTCCCTGTACACACATGACTGCGTAGCACAGCGGAACAACAACACCATCATCAAATTTGCTGATGACACAGTAGTGGTGGGCCTGATCTCTGCCAACGACGAAAGGGCCTACCTGGAAGAGGTAGAGAATCTGTCACAGTGGTGTCAGGAGAACTGCCTCTCCCTGAACGTCAGCAAAACAAAAGAGATGATTGTGGACTTCAGGAGGTCGGGGGTCAAGGACTACAGCCCCCTCAGCATCGACGGGGCACCGGTTGAGAGAGTGAACAGTTTCAAGTACCTCTGAGCCCACATATCCGAGGATTTGACATGGACCACACACATTGACAGTGTTGTGAAGAAGGCACGACAACGCCTCTACTTCCTCAGGCGCCTAAGGAAGTTCCAAGTCAGTCAGAAGATCCTTAGGAACTTCTACTCATGTACAATAGAGAGCATCCTGACTGGCAACATCATCTCCTGGTTTGGGAATAGCACTGCACAAGACCGTAGCAGACTACAAAGAGTGACACGTTCAGCCGAACGCACAATTGGAGGGGGGCTTCCCACCCTCCAGAACATTTACAACAAGCGGTGCAAGGGGAAGGCTAAGAGAATTATTAAGGACTCGAGCCACCCGAACAACTGCCTCTTTGAACTGCTGCGGTCAGGCAAGCGATACCGGAGTCTTAAGGCGAGCACAGAAAGACTCAGAAGAAGCTTCTATCCCCAGGCCATCAGGCTGCTAAACGAACAATAAACACTATGCAACAACCATCAAATGCACACAGCACACACACCCACACGCACACACTCACTTAAACAAACAACACACTGCAGCACCCACTCTCCACACTTTAGATCACACAAACACACTTTATATTTATTGATAAAGGATTTGCACTACAACTCGTACACCTACTGTAAATTGTACCTAAATTGCACCTCATCCCATTTCTGCCTTGCACTATATAGTATTGTATATTAGTACACTGCACAGTATTTTATATTATATGGTAACTCAGTTACGTCTATTCTGCATCGAACATTGTACATATGTCTATACTGAACACTGTGACCTCACTTTTTAAACTTTTTTTACATGCTATACTATGTTATTTTATTTCATACTTATCTTGTCTTGCACAGTCTCTGGAGCGTAACAGTAAGAAGCATTTTGTATAAAAGTATTCTGTACTTCTGTATGACAACTATTAAAGAAACTTGAAACTTGAAAAGATACTATACTGTACTTCTACTGTAAAAAGATACTATACTGTACTTATACTGTAAACATATACTATACTGTACTTCTACTGTAAACATATACTATACTGTACTTATACTGTACTTCTACTGTAAACAGATACTATACTGAACTTCTACTGTAAAAAGATACTATACTGTACTTCTACTGTAAAAAGACACTATACTTCTACTGTGCTAAGACCCTATACTTCTACAGTGAAAATATGACTACACAGGACAGAATGTTGCTTACTGTTTACTCATCAGATATCTCTATACTCTGCATCCCACAGAGCCCTCTTCACTCGCTGGAGCGACTCAGAGAAAGCAGTCTACACTATCCTTGGGGTGTCCCCGGGTATGATGCAGCTCATCATAGAGTACTCCTACACACGCTTTGTGCTGGTGACAGCAGAGAACGTGGAAGAGCTTCTGGTGGCTGCAGACCAGCTTCGCGTCACTGGCATAGTAGGAGCGTGCTCTGACTTCCTAGAAGGCCAGCTGTCTCTGGAAAACTGTGTCAGCTTCTGGAGGTTTGCGGACATCTACTACTGCCCTGACCTGAGGCGCAAGGCCCATCTCTTCATCGTGTGCCACTTTGAGGAGATGTTGCACATCTCACAGGAGTTTGTGGAGCTGTCCCTGCAGCAACTGGTGGACATCATCGAGAGGGATGACCTGAACGTGAAGAGTGAGGAGACGGTGTTTGAGGCCATCCTCCGTTGGATCGACCACTCCCGCGAGGAACGTAAAACACACATCCCTTTGCTGCTGCCCAAGGTAACTAATTGTATTACTGTGCATTACATTAAAAAAACACTAGGTTCCCTAGTACAGTGGTTCTCAAACATTTGGGTCCAAACTGTTCCCTAGCAACAGAAACCGTCTACAACCAATGTCTAAGTTGTACCCGCTGTCTGCTTGTCTCTTCCCAGGTTCGCATGGGCTTGATGAGGCCTGACTACTTGCTGAACAACGTCCAGAACAACCCTGTGGTGAGGGACAGCCCTGACTGCAGGCCCCTCATCCTCAGCGTCCTAAACCCCCCTGGCTCCGACAGGCTCCCAAACCCCCTGATGCGCCCACGCCTGCCCCAGGAGGTCCTATTGGCCATCGGAGGCTGGAGTCAGTCTAATATGTACAATGGCATGGAGGCTTACGATATCCGAGCCGGTGGATGGATGGACGTGAGCGTTGAGGCGGAGACGCCAGAGAGTCCCCGGGCCGACCACGGCACCGCTTATCTCCACGGTCTGGTCTACTGCGTCGGTGGCCATGACGGCGTACAGTATTTGAACAGTGTGCACAGGTTCAACCCCGTCACTCGCAGCTGGCTGCAGGCAGCTC
>NC_140168.1:2583361-2599944 GCF_963971535.1 Notolepis coatsorum
AAAAAACAAAATTATTATAAGTCAGTACACACAATGCATAATGAACCTACTGTAACAATTAATATAGCTAAAATTACATTAGTGTAAAACAAAAACAAAAAACCACTTTACAGTGTTAAAAACAATTTAAAAACAATTTAAGATTATTTTTAAAAGTGAATCTACTGTAAATGCAGCAGAGGTTCCGAGGCAGGCCATTCCACAGAGTTAATGCTCTAAAAATAAAAGATCTCCCCAGAGCGCTGGTTCTAGGACCTGGCAATTCAAGCTGCCCACTACTGGAACCTCTAGTGTAATGCTCGTGCACAGTATTACTAAAAACAATCTGATTAAGTATAAAAACAGGAGTCTTACTGCTCATGACCAACTTGAACAGCACAAGTATATTAAAAGACAATCTATTTTCAACGTTAAGCCAAGAGAGGCGGGCATGCATACGGCTCACATTAGACCTTAGTGAGCAGCCCAGTACCAACCGTGCTGCCCTGTTCTGGACCACCTGGAGCTTCCTGAGGTCACCACTGGCAGCAGATGACCACATCGCAGAGCAATAGTCAAGATGACATAAAACTAAACTTTGCACTATCTGACATAAAAGGGGACGGGCAACAAAAGAAGCACATTTCCTGGAAATACCAATTGCTCTTCCCATTTTTAAAACAATATAATTAATATGCTGAGACCAAGACAGAGTGCAATCCAGCATCACTCCAAGGAGTTTAGTACTTTCAACTTGTTGAACTGCTGAATTACACAAGTTTAAATGAAGCTTTGGATTTGTAGATAACCTGTGCCTTGTTCCCAGCACAATACATTTAGTCTTGGAGATATTAAGGACAAGTCTATTACATACTACCCAGTCATGCACAACTTTAAGTTCTCTACTCAAAACTTCATTAAGTACATTGCATGATGGTGCCGTGTAATACAATGTTGAATCATCTGCATAAAGAACTGTTGTAGCACATTTGGTAGCCCAAGATAGGTCATTCATAAATACAGAGAAGAGCAAAGGTCCTAGGCAACTTCCTTGCGGCACGCCACACTCTAGACCTCTGCTACTGGACAGGCTAAGGGATCCCCCTTCTTAGATGTCGGTGATAATAGTGTTGCTATGGATGGGTGGAGAATAAAACAGGCGAATAGTTGGTATGTATGTACATATACGTGTAATAAAACACAAATATGTGCATGCAATAGCAACTGGGGTACATAAGAACATTTTTGAAACATTTAAATCTATTACAACTCTGTACATACATGTGATTAGCACTCAGTAGAACACATGTATATATCTTATACCCAGCTTAATCACTATATTAATATTACTATTGCACTTTACTGTTACATTTGCACTGGGGTTGGATGCCACCCTTATTTTTATTGTAATGTACTTATGCTGTATGATGACAATACATTTCAATGTAATCTAATCTAACTGGTACTATGACCTGAATGATGGTCCTAGAGGTCAGTGATTTGATGCTCTTTTGGTGTTTTGGAGATGGTGGCATATCTTAACGTAAGAGAGTGCCGTCTTAACAGGTTGTGGGAAATCTCCCATATAGGCATTGGATTGGGTGGAGAGCTGGTGACTGCATGCGAATGCCCTCGTATGCCCTGTGTATGGGGACATGTCACCCATATAGAAACACACCTCTTCAATCAATATCTGAGATGCAAATACATAAATAACCTTCTTAATAAATATACAATTTTTATTGTAGTGGGTTCTATAGAGACATAATTCCCCATGGTATTGTTTTGATGTGTTGATGGGGCACTCACTTTAACACTATGTGGACCAGGCCACGTGAGCGGATCGGCGCGGTCGAGAAATCCGCTCTTCGCTCTTTAAAGCTTGGTCCGCTCCGCTAATCGCTCATGTTGACCCCGCCCCCAAGTCGCTCACCGCTCACCTTGAATCGAGCGCTCCCCGCTCCCCGCGCCAGATCGCTCGGCAGATTTTTTTTTTGCTTTTTTTGGAGCATGGTGTAAATGAGCTCAAACTACAACAGTCTACACCCCCTGGGCCCCTTAACAATTGTTTGTATTGAGCCGCATTGTAATTGTACCCATTCTGCAATGTTAAATAACGTTGTTTATCCATTCACTAGCTCTATTAAGCGATGATAGCTAGCCGAGCCACAATGCTATGGTCGCTGCCTTTAACGTTAGCATGTAAGCTAACGACAACAACAATGGCGTCGATACTTTTTCTAACAGGAGTGAGTGACAAAGCCTGAACAGGATATCACAGGTTCACCCTTCTCATTGGTTGAAAATGGCCTTCATGTTTGTACATCGCCATCTGTTGCTTTGGCATTGTACTACATGTATATTACATCAGTGTTAAACCACTGTGAGCGGCCCGGAGCGGATTGGAGCGGAGGAGAACTCTCGCTCCGGACGTCGCGCCGACACATTTTAAAACCCACTCCTCGCTCACGTCAAAACCGCCCGCTCCGCTCCCCGCGCCGCTCACGCTCCGATCACATGCACTGATGTGGACCGTCCACGAGTTAACTCATGCTTCGATTCCACCCGTTGAGGACCAGAGCCACGAGTTAACTCGTGGCGAGTTGTTATTGTTTTATTCCATATTTATAACGCTATTAACGTCCGCGATCGACATGCAGGACCTACCCACATATTTGATTTTCGAAACATGCAATACCGGCCAGATCCGCTTAGGGGCGCCATCGCTCCACTGCAGTATCATTGAGGGCGATTGAAAAAAAAATTCTTTTCACTGTCTGTGGGCGTTTCATATGAGCCTCGGTTCCAAACCAAGACCCTCCATCTTTGATCCCGTTACCGAACGCATATTTCAGCCTGGAATAATGGGATTTATGATCAACCAATGGACATATCGATCTACCAGATTCCGATGACTAATGACGAAATGCTGCCGGCGATCACATGGCCTGACGGTAGGATACTATTCCCCCAAATTACAGCTGGATTGGACATTGTTTTAAAACTTAACGTGATCGATCAGTGAAAATGGCTACTTGAACACACACTGTATTGCTAATCATTCAATAATACTGATCGGCGTCCCCCGCCGCCCCCATTTCATCCGTAGATGCTCTGTAATAGTCCGGATGCTACGCAGTTTGTTTTATTTCATTCGTATATATACAGCAGAAATGGCGTTTGATATAACGGCGCCAACGTTTAGCCTATTATCTAGCTCCCCAGAAAAAAGACGAGACGAAAAGTGCGATAAACCTTATATTCACGACACTATAAAATGACAACCAACCGATGGATTTTTATTTTCTTTAAGCCATTATGAAGGCACGGTTTATGCACTCAAGTGACAATGAGAATGGACAGATAGCAATACTATAAATTATATATATAGCTGTCCTCTGTCCTCTGGCCTATAAATCGGCGCTACATGCTGGTCGTCAATGTGTTGTTAAGGAGGTTGGTTTTGGGGTTGGGCTGAGAGGAGACGCCCTGTGTGGGGTTTCATTGATAAATGTTTGATTACTACGAGCTGTCAGAAGCTAGCCCGGCATAGTTCTGACAGCTGTCACTTGTGCTACTGCGAAATAAATGACACACGGCTTTGTGTTGTCAACTGATAGAAATTGTGCGTTTCTCTATTCCGATGATTTCTACAATATAATATATATATAAATAACTGTCTTTTACTAGTACCTTACTACTATGTACTATGTTACTATCCGTATACTACTACCTACCATGCTAATATGTCTATTATACTATGCACTCAGGGTGTAACACTCAAGTTCAACACTATTTGACGAACAATGCTACTGACCATAAGCTGCCAGAGATGCACATCTCCTGCTGACCAGAAAACCACACACTTTTCTGATAGTGGGGTGCCTGGACACTCAGTCATTTAAAATGTATATGCGAAAGTTTCGTTTTCACTTCTAATTTGAAGATAAGGATCTATAAAAAAAATTTGGCTTGAGTGTCAAAAAACCAGTTGAATTTAATAAAAATGTATCCAAAATCGAAATCATGAATTCTTTAAAAACTTCTTAATGTTCACACAATTGCTGTGTAATATAATTTTGTATTGCTATTTTAAGTTAATACTGCTGTTAATCAAGCGAGAAGAAAACACAGAAGAAGACAGCAAATAAGCTGAGAATGCAGCACTTCAAACATCATGCAGAGCTCTATGGGAAAGCTTTTATTGTGCTAGACACAATACACGTCAAGTAGAGATATTTCTGTTTACGAGGAGGTAGTTGCGCCAGGTGTAACAAGACATTTTCTCATTCCTGTCAAATAAGTTGTTAACAGATGGACAGTTCCCAGATGACAAGGATGTCTACATCACTGCAGGTGATCAAGTCCACCATGTTGGAAACAGTCCAGCAATGGATCAATGCAACCATGAGGAAGCTGACACTCGTGTCCTATAATACATCTCCTAAGAACAAAGCGGGGCTCGCAACTCACTTGTAGTTCCAAGGTGATTTTAATAAACAAAAAAGGCAGTAGATGCAACGTTTCGACCTACCGGTCTTCCTCAAGCATTTTTAAGGGCCCTTTTTGGGCGGGGGGGGCCTTTTATGCTTTTGGGGGGGTTTTGGTGATCAAATATTGAATATTGAACTATAATAATCAGTGCAGGTCAGCTCACTTATCCTTGAAAGACACTTTCATCACTGACTTAAAAGGCCCATACATCTCCATAAATGTTCAGGGGGGAGGGAATAAGTGCTTACCCTATAGACCCCAAGAAGTGCTGTACAATGCTACTGACCATAAGCTGCCAGAGATAAACTGAAGAAAAAAAAAATATATATAATAAAGTAGAGCTTGTGACTATAACGACCGTTTTCCTGGCTCAACACCACTTGACTTCACTCGCCTTTTTGCGGTTTCCATTGGGCAAAAGTTGTGGATAGTACACGATACACCGATACTAGAAAAGTATTGCGATACCCAGCTGTTAACCCTTTCACTGCCACACGACAGCCGGTTAACCCTTTCACTGTGACAATGCAGAAGGTTAGCCCTTTACTATCACACAAATCCGCGGAGCTAATGATGCTAATGATGGAGCATCGCCATCGGTTGTGTGAGATAGTAAAGGGTTCACCTTCTGTCGGGTGGCAGTGAAAGGGTTAAAAACGGTCTAATACTCCATTTTATTAGTATTGATACTTTTAGAATAACAGAGATGGGATCATTAGAAATGTTGTGTTTTCTATGAGTTGGATGTGTGACCGACCGGAGCAGTGTGTGTGTCAGAGAGAGAGCGCACGATTTGTGTAGTTCCGTCACCTATTAACCCGTTCACTGCCACACTACAGACGGTTAACCCTTTAGAACCGGTATCGTGATACTTAGGCTGGTATCGGTATCGAGGTAAAAATGTTGGTATCGTGACGACACTAACATATACCTGGTATCACCTCCGTCACGGTTGTCGAGGCGACACCAACAGGTCATGTGAACACACTGCAGGCCACTGATTGGTCAGAGAGAATCGTCTCTTGTAACAGCACCAGGAAATGCGCTCATGTGAAAATCATATTAGAAGCTGATGAATCTAGTGATCTAAATGGTCCTGTTAGAACTCAGGTTCCCCCTCCCGTGAGAACCCAGGTTCCCCCTCCTGTTAGAACCCAGGTTCCCCCTCCTGTTAGAACTCAGGTTCCCCCTCCCGTGAGAACCCAAACAGCTCTCAGTAAGAGAACGTCTTGTACACCGAGGAGGTCAAAGCAGCAGTTTCAGGCAGAGAGTGGTCTGCTGTGCAAGTATCCCCAGAGATATCATTTATATATATTTCATAAAGTACACTATATGTATGTTTCATAAAGTACACTATCATGTGCAGCACTCAGGTCACGTCATCCACTGAATTTTTACTCCGACCCAAAGGAGAATCTGACCACATTCACCTGACCTGGTTACTTCACGTTCCCCATAATATGTTTCATGATTCACACTCACACACGTGCACTCACGCACACGCACACACACACACACACACACACACACACACGCACACACACGCGCGCACATGCGCACACACACACACACGTACACACGCACTCACACACACGCACACATGCACTCACATACACACGCACACACACACACACACGCACACACACACACACACGTACACATGCACTCACATACACACGCACACACACACACACACACGTACACATGCACTCACATACACATGCACACACACAGACACACACGTACACATGCACTCACGTACACACACACACACACACACACACACACACACACACACACACACACACACACACACACACACACTCACGCACACACACTCTCGCAGCCTTCCCCTCAGCAGTTTTGCACGAGGAGACAGATTCCAGTGTTACTTACTTACTTACTCTCTTCACCACAACCGCCTCGTGGAAAAAGGCTTCTCCGCTTTCTCCACATTACATGTTTTTTCTTTCTTTCTTTTCTTCCTTCTCGGTTTTGTTATTGTATTATAAGACGCTGTGTGCGCCCCCATTATGCCTTTTTGCCGTACTTTATTTAATTACATTTATACATGACAACTCCGACACGTGATTTAAAGAGTGACTCACCTCTTATTATGCCCCTAGTGGTTGATATTAACACCCTGCAGTCGCCACAGTTGGCCTTGAGACCATTATTTACCGTTGTTTTTTCCCAAGACAGATTTGACGCCCGGTACCTCCAAGAGGAACTCTCTGGCATTCAGATTCAGATTCAGATTCAGAGTTTTATTTGCCACATGGAGGCAATACAATCATACAGCTTTCATTAAAATCATAAATAACGTTCTACCATGGGCAAAAGGAGCAGGAATAATTCTTATAGTTACCTGCCCCCTATTCCTAAACTAAACAAGTATTACTTGATGGTCGGCGTACAACCTAATTTACACAAAATAATAATTCATATGATATACAAAGAAACAAACAATCCACAGATTAAACAAGAAAAGAAAGGATAATTATAATAAACAAGAAAATAATTTTTTTTTATAATTCTTTTTGAATTGACAAACACTATTACATCCCTTAACTCATTCACTGCCAGCTATTATCCTTATCCCGTTCTCACCCAGAACGCTAAAAGATAGGCATTTTCACTGTGCGTCACGATGTTTGCAGAGCTATATCTATATTCTATATTATAGCTATGGAGACAATACAATGGCTCATTTGACAGTCACTATCTCTCGTCCAACATGCAAAAAAGATTTTTTCATGTATACGTTCGCGTGTTACCCCGTGGTGAATATTGTATAGTTTCAGAGTGATCCGAGCTAATTCCTGAAAGCTGAGTTTTGGAGCGCTATGTGAATTTTGTCCTTCGCGTTTCTCGCCTGGACACGCTACTGTTTCCAAATCAAAGGTATATAATAGGTATTATGTTTCATCATGAATGCATCAAAAGGGGGGGGGGGGGGTAATTTTTTGATGCTCTGATCGCCAGCAACGGCATTCATTTTGAATACTACACACGTTGATCGGCTGGATCGATGTGAAATCATTGTAGGATCAAGGTGGAATTGATGTCAGATAGTCCTTACCTTTGATCGGGGTTATTTCAAAAAGAATATTCCAATTGTCTGATCGCGATTTCCAGTATTGATGTCCATCGGGTCCCCGACATAATCGGGCACAACACATGCATCGAGTGTCCTGGATGCGTTTCAAAGTGCTCGGATGAACCGCTAGACTTGCCACGGTCTAAATTCTCTGCCCGGACGACATTAGATGTGACACACCGTCTGGAACAGGGTTTCAAAGGGTAGGCGATACTGCCACCTAGCAGGATCTGGCCGGTATTGCACTCTCAGGGTCTCAGTATGGCTTTCAACGGCAACATAGTGTGAGGTTTCTGTCCTTGCTTTCTCACTCGTTCTGTTCCTTTAACCACCCTCGCTTTGTTTTCATTCATTTTTTCTGTCAAGTATTTCAATTCCCTCGTTCACACGTTTCTCCCCGTTGACGTCATCTGAGACGTCGCTGATTGGTTCTCTCACTTCCCCACGCTTGTCAATCACATTCCCCAGCTGTCACTGCTTTTCAATCAATCGATCCCTCATTATTTATACCCCGTTTTCCCCACCCTAAGTTGTTGGATCGTCTTGATTTGTCGCTGGATGTTTTTCCCCGTTGCTGCTGTTTCACTGTGCTGTTCTCCAGGAATTCCTAGAAGCCTTCGCTTGGATACCTGCTCCGTGGCGCGCGCTCGCCTCCTCTGTTGTTCCTGTTCCTTTTACGCAGCTCGTCTGGGTGAGTTTTCTAGATTGACTGTCTTGACCTATTTCCGATTTTCGTGTGTAACCTTTACACTGAAGTCTACCACCTTTTTGTCAAACAGTCACTCACCCAGCCATTATCGAGTTTGCTCTTTCCTTTATGGAATAATATTTTTTGGGATCTTCCACCTCCCTCTGTGTGTTTGCTCACGCCGAAGATATTATTTCACATTTGGACAGTGTTTGGATTTTTGCTCACTGTGTGTTTACACGAAGATATTATTTCACATTTGGACAGTGTTTGGATTTTTGCTCACTGTGTGTTTACATGAAGATATTCACTTGGGCTGTTTTTGGAATATTGCACATCACTGTGTTGTTAACACGAAGAATATTACACCCTGTCCTCCTGCTCGTTTCAAGTCTGCTCTGTCACTGACTCGTTCCCTCTCTCCCTCTCTCGGTCTTGCACAACATCTGAGAGATCCGCCGTGAGATTTCTGCAGAGCGGTACAGAGGTCTGCTCCTGCTTCCCAAGACTACCCTTCCGGGAGAAGCTGCAGAGCAGCAGAACTTTGCCCCTTGTTCATTGTACCTGTTCTTGTTGACCTGCTTTCCCTGTTTCACTTATTCTTATTACCAAATAAACAAGCCCTCGTATTTGGCAACTCTGAATCCTACTCTCTTGTGTCGTTAGCGTTTGGGGTCGGTGTCAAACCATAACATTACGATCCAACCACTATGACGACCCCAGCCGACACAGAGGGGGTCAGAACCGCACTTGCAATTCAAGTCGAGTTGACCAGGGATCACGGTCTCCAACTAGAGCGGGCTGCGGCTGCGGTGCAGAACCTCAGGGACCAGGTCCTGCCTATGCAGGGTTCAATGGCCGCTATGGCGGGACAACAGTCCGAGATTCTCGCCCAGCTTAACTCGCTGGGCGACGCCGTTAATACTTTTCATCTCTCACACCCTTCAGGAACATTCCCCGCAGCCCCAGCAGATCTCGCACCTCGGGAACCCCTTCTCTCCGTCCCACGGCTGTTCGACGGTAATCCCGAGGAGTGTGCCACATTCATCATGCAATGTGAGTTGGTTTTCCGTCATCAACCAAGCCGTTTTTCTGCTCATGGGTCCCGAGTGGCTTATATAACCAACCTACTTTCAGGCCATGCTGCCCAGTGGGTCACTTCCTCCTGGGCAATGGAAGCAGATTTTTTGTTCTCCTACCCAGACTTCGTGGCGGAGCTCCGCAGAGTGTTCCACCATCCAGCCCGAGGTCTGGACCCTGGAGCCCGGTTGGGGACCTTCCGACAAGGGAGCAGCAGGGTGACGGACTATGTCATGGAGTTTCGACTGGCGGCGGTGGAGAGTGGATGGAACGAACCTGCTCTTCGCCTAACCTTCATAAGGGGGCTCAGTGACGCAGTCCGGGACCAGCTCGCTACCAGGGAGGTGCCCGACTCCCTCGAGGAGCTGTTTAGCCTTGTCATCCGTATTGACGGACGCCTCCTGGAGAGAAGGCGCGAGAGGACCCGACTGTCACCTCCTGAAGCACCCCGGACTCCTGGACGCCCCGTCCCCAACACTACTGTGGGTAACAGGCTTCCCCGTCCGGTGCGCGAGGAGGAACCCATGCAGCTGGGACGCTCTCATCTGAGCCAGGCGGAGCGTCAGGCAAGGCTCAGGTCCGGTCTCTGCCTCTACTGCGGAGGTGCGGGACACCGTATCGCCGACTGCCCTACCCGGCCAAAAGATCGGGCTCACCAAGACCCCGGGAGATCCTGGTGAGCCGTTTTTCCCATTCCCAGCGCCGCGCACCACCTGACCATCTGATGAGCGTCACCCTGGCCTGGGGGGACCAACGTGCCACGGTGGAGGCCCTCATCGACTCTGGGGCAGACGAGAACTTCCTCGACTTCGAGTTTGCCACCCAAGCCAACATACCTCTTGAGGCCCTTGTGAGGCCCTTGGAGATCTTTTCGTTGGACCAACACCGCCTGGCCGACATCTCTCAACGGACCGGCCCAGTCTTGCTGACCATTGCTGGGAACCACGTAGAGAGGATCCAGTTCCTCATTACCCAATCCCCCCTTGTCCCGGTGGTCCTGGGTAGGCCCTGGCTCGCGCTGCACGAGCCCCACATCGCCTGGTCCTCCGGTACCATCAGGGGCTGGAGCTCCTCCTGTCACGCCCGCTGTCTACAGGCGGCGTCTTGTCCCCCGCCCCGGAGACCGGCTGGTGAGTTGCCCCCGGATCCCTCGTCCATTCCTCCCGAGTACCACGACCTCATGGAGGTATTCAGTAAGACCAGGGCTCAGTCCCTTCCACCTCACCGCCCCTATGACTGCGCCATCGACCTCCGCCAAGGGGCTCCCCTTCCCGGCAGCCGCCTCTACAGTCTGACTGTCCCGGAGAAGAAGGCGATGGATCTCTACATCTCTGAGTCATTGGAAGCAGGACTCATTCGGCCTTCCTCCTCCCCGGTGGCGGCCGGGTTCTTCTTTGTTGGTAAGAAGGATGGGGACCTGCGACCCTGCATCGACTATCGTCAGCTCAACGAGATCACCATCAAGAACAAATACCCCCTACCTCTCATGAGCTCCACCTTCGAGCCACTGACCCAGGCCTCGTTCTTCACCAAGCTGGATCTCCGAAGTGCCTATCATCTTGTCCGTATCCGTGAGGGCGATGAATGGAAGACCGCCTTCAAGACCCCCAGGGGCCACTATGAGTACCTTGTGATGCCGTTCGGCCTCACCAACGCCCCGGCGGTATTCCAGGCACTCATGAACGATGTCCTCCGTGACATGCTGGAGGTGTTCGTGGTGGTGTACCTGGACGACATTCTTATCTTTTCCAGGACCCTCGAGGAACACATCCTGCATGTCCGCCGGGTGCTGGAGCGCCTCCTCCACAATCGGCTCTTCGTCAAGGCGGAGAAGTGCCGTTTCCACTCCAACTCCGTCGACTACCTGGGCTTCATCGTGGAGAAGGGCTTGACCCGAGCGGATCCTCGCAAGATCCAGGCTGTGGAGGATTGGCCGGAACCCACCACTCGGAAGGAGTTACAGAGTTTTCTCGGGTTCGCAAACTTCTACCGAAGGTTCATCCGGAACTACAGCCAAGTGGCGGAGCCTCTTACCAAGCTGACCTCCCCCGCTCTGCCGTTCGACTGGTCCCCAGCGGCATGCGCTGCGTTCCGCTCCCTCAAGAGAAGGTTCACTTCCGCTCCTATCCTGCTCCACCCTGACCCCAAGAGACAGTTCATCGTGGAGGTGGACGCCTCGGATTCTGGCCTGGGCGCTGTCCTATCCCAGCGTTCTCCTTCCGACCAGAAGGTACATCCTTGCGCCTTCTACTCGCGTCGCTTCCTCCCCGCCGAGAGGAACTACGACACCGGCAATCGGGAGCTACTGGCGGTCGTGGCTGCTCTGGAGGAGTGGCGTCATTGGCTAGAGGGTGCCGAGGAGCCTTTTACCATCTGGACGGACCACAAGAACCTAACGTTCATCCGCGCTTCCAGGCGCCTCAACGGTCGGCAGGCGAGATGGGCCAGTTTCCTCAGTCGGTTCGACTTCTCGCTGACCTTCCGCCCCGGTTCCCGCAACACGAAGGCCGACTCCCTGTCCCGGATGCACTCCAAGGGGGCTCCACCCTCTGAGGACCCATCTCCCATCATCCCGGAGGCCCGAGTGGTTGGAGCCATCACCTTGGGCATCGAGGGTGTGGTGAGGCGTGCCCTACGCTTCCAACGTGCTCCAAGCAACGTCCCTAGGAGCCGTCTCTTCGTCCCTGACTCTGTCCGGTCCCAGGTACTGCTGTGGGGCCATACCAGCCGGTTCGCCTGCCACCCAGGCGTCCATCGCACGTTCTCCTTCCTGGCTCGTCGTTTCTGGTGGCCCACCATGCGGAACGACGTCAAGGAGTTCGTATTGGCCTGCGCGGTCTGTGCCCGCAGCAAGGCCTCTCACCAGGCACCCTCCGGGCTCTTGCAGCCACTTCCCGTTCCAAGCCGTCCGTGGTCACATGTGGCGCTCGACTTCGTCACTGGTCTACCCTCCTCCCAGGGGAACACCTGCCTTCTGACCGTGGTGGATCGATTCAGCAAGGGGGTCCACCTCGTGGCCCTCTCCAAGCTTCCCTCAGCAGCCGAGACGGCGGACCTCCTGACGCACCACGTGTTCCGCCTTCACGGTTTTCCCCAGGACATCGTCTCTGACCGGGGGCCCCAGTTCACCTCCCAGGTATGGCGGGCTTTCTGCAAGGGATTGGGGGCAACGGTCAGTCTCTCCTCTGGCTACCATCCCCAGACAAACGGGCAGACGGAGAGGATGAACCAGAGCGTGGAGTCTGCTCTTCGGTGTGTGGCAGCCGAGAGGCCGGCATCCTGGAGCCGTTTCCTTCCCTGGGTTGAATACTCGATCAACTCAATGGTCAGTTCCGCCACCGGCCTCTCCCCTTTTGAGGCCTCCCTGGGCTACCAGCCCCCTCTTTTTCCCGCACTGGAGACGGAAGTGGCAGTTCCCTCCGTGCAGGTCCACCTCGACCGCTGCCGTCGCGTTTGGGAGATCACCAGGACCGCGCTGCTCCGGACATCTGAGCGCGCCTGTCGTGGTGCCGACCGGCGCCGGGTTCCCGCGCCGACTTACCGCCCTGGGCAGAGGGTGTGGCTCTCCGCGAAGGACCTCCCGCTACGGTCCTCGGCCAAGAAGCTCAACCCTCGCTTCGTCGGTCCTTTCGAGGTCCTTAAGGTACTCAGTCCGGCGGCCCTGCGCCTGAAGCTTCCTGCATCCATGCACATCCACCCCGTGTTCCATGTCTCCCGGGTTAAGCCCGTCTCCCTCAGTCCCCTTATGCCTCCAGCTCCTGATCCACCGCCTCCTGTGCTAGTGGATGGTCACCCCCAGTGGCAGGTCCGCCGGTTGATGGGCGTTCGTCGGCGGGGCCGGGGGTTCCAATACCTGGTGGACTGGGAGGGTTACGGCCCTGAGGAGCGTAGCTGGGTCTCCCGGCAGCTCATCGTGGATCCCGGCTTGATCACCGACTTCCATCGGGCCCATCCTGACGAGCCGGGTCGGCCTGGTCGCCGGGTGGCTCCCGTGGAGGGGGGGGTACTGTGAGGTTTCTGTCCTTGCTTTCTCACTCGTTCTGTTCCTTTAACCACCCTCGCTTTGTTTTCATTCATTTTTTCTGTCAAGTATTTCAATTCCCTCGTTCACACGTTTCTCCCCGTTGACGTCATCTGAGACGTCGCTGATTGGTTCTCTCACTTCCCCACGCTTGTCAATCACATTCCCCAGCTGTCACTGCTTTTCAATCAATCGATCCCTCATTATTTATACCCCGTTTTCCCCACCCTAAGTTGTTGGATCGTCTTGATTTGTCGCTGGATGTTTTTCCCCGTTGCTGCTGTTTCACTGTGCTGTTCTCCAGGAATTCCTAGAAGCCTTCGCTTGGATACCTGCTCCGTGGCGCGCGCTCGCCTCCTCTGTTGTTCCTGTTCCTTTTACGCAGCTCGTCTGGGTGAGTTTTCTAGATTGACTGTCTTGACCTATTTCCGATTTTCGTGTGTAACCTTTACACTGAAGTCTACCACCTTTTTGTCAAACAGTCACTCACCCAGCCATTATCGAGTTTGCTCTTTCCTTTATGGAATAATATTTTTTGGGATCTTCCACCTCCCTCTGTGTGTTTGCTCACGCCGAAGATATTATTTCACATTTGGACAGTGTTTGGATTTTTGCTCACTGTGTGTTTACACGAAGATATTATTTCACATTTGGACAGTGTTTGGATTTTTGCTCACTGTGTGTTTACATGAAGATATTCACTTGGGCTGTTTTTGGAATATTGCACATCACTGTGTTGTTAACACGAAGAATATTACACCCTGTCCTCCTGCTCGTTTCAAGTCTGCTCTGTCACTGACTCGTTCCCTCTCTCCCTCTCTCGGTCTTGCACATCTGAGAGATCCGCCGTGAGATTTCTGCAGAGCGGTACAGAGGTCTGCTCCTGCTTCCCAAGACTACCCTTCCGGGAGAAGCTGCAGAGCAGCAGAACTTTGCCCCTTGTTCATTGTACCTGTTCTTGTTGACCTGCTTTCCCTGTTTCACTTATTCTTATTACCAAATAAACAAGCCCTCGTATTTGGCAACTCTGAATCCTACTCTCTTGTGTCGTTAGCGTTTGGGGTCGGTGTCAAACCATAACACATAGTGGTCCGTGAGACTGCATACTATCTAATAACGCTCAACCGCTGGCGGCCAATAACGAGTATACTTTACACTTTATATATATATATATATATGTATTTAAATTATTAATCGTCCACTGCACTGTTTTTTGTCCTGTGTCTGTGTTGGTGTTGTTGTTACTGTGAAAAAAAGAAATGAGAAAATGCATACACTGTAATGCCGCAACAATTACCAATGTGTTTTTACACAAATGGCTTAATAAAGGAATCTGAATCTGAATCTGAATCTGAATCTAAATCTGAGAAAGTGTTAAGCTCGCTATGGAGAGAATTCCACAACTTTACACCAATAACTGAAGGACACATCTGTTTAAGTGTGGTACGTGCAAACTGATGTTTAAAATTGAATTTCCTCCCACTAAACTCACCTTCTAAATGAAAAAGATTTAATTTTTTTCTTATTACTTATTTCTCTGACATCATCACCTCCAAGAGGAACCCTCTGACATCATCACCTCCAAGAGGAACTCTCTGACATCATCACCTCCAAGAGGAACTCTCTGACATCATCACCTCCAAGAGGTACATTTACATTTAGTCATTTAGCTGATGATGCTTTTATCCAAAGTGACTTTCTGTAAGACAAGTCAGCAGGAAGAGTACAACTCTTACAGCTGAGTCACAATTGTTATTTCTTGATTATATTTATCGTTTGAAATAAACTATTGCTTCATTCCTTCACCTCCCCACCTCCCCTCCATCTCTCCCTCTCTCCCTCCCTCCCTCCCTCCCTCCCTCCCTCCCTCCCTCCCTCCCTCTCCTTCACCTCCCCACCTCTCCTCCGCCTCTCCTTGTCTCCCTCCCTCCTCTCCTTCACCTCCCCACCTCTCCTCCGCCTCTCCTTGTCTCCCTCCCTCCCTCTCCTTCACCTCCCCACCTCTCCTCCGCCTCTCCTTGTCTCCCTCCCTCCCTCTCCTTCACCTCCCCACCTCCCCTCCGCCTCTCCTCGTCTCCCTCCCTCCCTCTCCTTCACCTCCCCACCTCTCCTCCGCCTCTCCTTGTCTCCCTCCCTCCCTCTCCTTCACCTCCCCACCTCCCCTCCGCCTCTCCTCGTCTCCCTCCCTCCCTCTCCTTCACCTCCCCACCTCCCCTCCGCCTCTCCTCGCCTCCCTTCAGTCCTTCACCCCTCCACCTCCCCTCCATCTCTCCCTCCCTCCCTCCCTCCCTCTCCTTCACCTCCCCACCTCTCCTCCCTCCCTCCCTCCCTCCCTCCCTCCCTCCCTCCCCACCTCTCCTCCGCCTCTCCTCCCTCCCTCCCTCCCTCCCTCTCCTTCACCCTATACGTACTTGATCCTATTTGAACTTTCTCCCTCGAGAGTGTCGGGGGAGCAAGGGCATGCGGTTATTCTCTCCTTGACCTTTCGACCCCCCGCGAGATCTCAGTTGCTACGCTGCGCGTGTCGCACTATCGGTCAGGTGTGTATCGTAGAACTAACTGCAGGCCGTGCTGCATGTAGCACACTGACTGTACCGTATTGTGTGCATGATGTGCCATATTCATCAGCTGCAGCTAAAAACCTACTGCATCTTCCTGTTGACCTGCCCTCAGAAAGCCAATGCCTCTCTATAATTCATCTACACTAGTACACCCTTTCCACACAGACACACACACACACACACACACACACACACACACACAGACACACACACACACACACGTATATGGAGACACACATACCGGTACACGTGCACATGGACACGCACGTACACACATCCAAACACACACACACACACACACTCACAGACACACACACACACGTATGCAGACAAACATACCGGTACACGTGCACATGGACACGCACATACACACATCCAAACACACACACACACACACACACTCACACACACACTCACAGGGCTGGGCTTGCGACAAAACTGCTTACCGAGTGGCCGTGTGCATATTTCATGACTTATACATACAGCAGGCCAGAGTCTTAATGTAGAATCGTAGTCGAATTATGGGCCCAGGGGGCGGCCATGTTTCACTGCTGCTCACATGCAGAGACGAGAGAGGAGAGCAGCACAGGTACCACACCAAGCACTGACACACTCTACCTCTCTCTCTCTCTCTCTCTCTCTCTCTCTCTCTCTCTCTCT
>NC_140168.1:2607644-2629574 GCF_963971535.1 Notolepis coatsorum
AACATATACTATACTGTACTTATACTGTACTTCTACTGTAAACAGATACTATACTGTACTTCTACTGTAAAAAGATACTATACTGTACTTCTACTATAAAAAGACACTATACTTCTACTGTGCTAAGACCCTATACTTCTACAGTGAAAATATGACTACACAGGACAGAATGTTGCTTACTGTTTACTCATCAGATATCTCTATACTCTGCATCCCACAGAGCCCTCTTCACTCGCTGGAGCGACTCAGAGAAAGCAGTCTACACAATCCCTGGGGTGTCCCCGGGTATGATGCAGCTCATCATAGAGTACTCCTACACACGCTTTGTGCTGGTGACAGCAGAGAACGTGGAAGAGCTTCTGGTGGCTGCAGACCAGCTTCGCGTCACTGGCATAGTAGGAGCGTGCTCTGACTTCCTAGAAGGCCAGCTGTCTCTGGAAAACTGTGTCGGCTTCTGGAGGTTTGCGGACATCTACTACTGCCCTGACCTGAGGCGCAAGGCCCATCTCTTCATCGTGTGCCACTTTGAGGAGATGTTGCGCGTCTCACAGGAGTTTGTGGAGCTGTCCCTGCAGCAACTGGTGGACATCATCAAGAGGGATGACCTGAACGTGAAGAGCGAGGAGACGGTGTTCGAGGCCGTCCTCCGTTGGATTGACCACTCCCGTGAGGAGCGTAAAACACACATCCCTTTGCTGCTGCCCAAGGTAACTAATTGTATTACTGTGCATTACATTAAAACAACACTAGGTTCCCTAGTACAGTGGTTCTCAAACATTTGGGTCCAAACTGTTCCCTAGCAACAGAAACCGTCTACAACCACTGTTGTACCCGCTGTCTGCTTGTCTCTTCCCAGGTTCGCATGGGCTTGATGAGGCCTGACTACTTGCTGAACAACGTCCAGAACAACCCTGTGGTGAGGGACAGCCCTGATTGCAGGCCCCTCATCCTCAGCGTCCTGAACCCCCCTGGCTCCGACAGGCTCCCAAACCCCCTGACCCGCCCACGCCTGCCCCAGGAGGTCCTGTTGGCCATCGGAGGCTGGAGTCAGTCATGTATGTACAATGGCATGGAGGCTTACGATATCCGAGCCGGTGGATGGATGGACGTGAGCGTTGAGGCGGAGACGCCGGAGAGTCCCCGGGCCGACCACGGCACCGCTTATCTCCACGGTCTGGTCTACTGCGTCGGCGGCTGGGACGGCCGACAGTATTTGAACAGTGTGAGCAGGTTCAACCCTGTCACTCGCAGCTGGCTGCAGGCGGCTCCCATGCACTCACGCCGCTGTTACATCAGCCTGGCCGCGTTGGACGGCTGTATCTACGCCATGGGAGGGTACGACGGACACGTGGACCTGAACACTGCAGAGCGCTACGAGCCTGAAACCAACCAGTGGACACTGATCTCACCCATGGTGGAGCGCAGGAGAAAGGCCGGGGCAGCAGCCCTCCAGGGCAAGGTGGGTGGAACTGAGGGACACAGGGTGCTAGATGAACACAAGGAAAGTTCAGAAATCATAAATGTCTTTATTGCCAAGTAAGCTTGCACATACAAAAGATGTGTCTGGGTCCTTTGGTGCATCAACATTAACAGAAAATTAAAGTAGAATGTAATCAAATGGAATATATAAACTAAATTAGAATATTCTTTCTTATTACAGGTTTACATCTGTGGTGGCAAGAACAGGATGAGGTCACAGTGCACAGCTGAGTGCTACAGCCCAGACACCGACCAGTGGACTCTGATCGCCCCCATGAGCAGCAGGCGTAGAGGACTGGGAGTCGCTGCATACGGAGGACAGGTCTATGCGGTAGGTGCACACAGAGACAAATGCTTTATACTAGATATTTCTATAGATATGTATCATTTGACTTGCAATGCTTCTGTGCTCATTTCCCTAAATGGATTAATACAGTGTCTGCCTGCCTTAACCACACAATAAAACATTCCTCTCATGTGTCCTGTCCTCAGGTGGGAGGGTGGGACGGTGGAAATTACCTGCGTAGTGCGGAGGCCTACAGCCCCTTGACTGATTCCTGGAGCGCCCTGCCCGACATGCTCACCCCCCGCAGCTACTTTGGCATCGCGGTGCTGGACGACCTGCTCTTCGTGGTCGGAGGCGACAATGGCGTGAACATCCTCTCCAATGTGGAGCGCTACGACCAGAGCAGCGACAAGTGGACTGTAGCCGAGGACATGAAGACCCAGCGCTATGGCCTAAGCTGCTGCATAATGCATGGCCTGCCTAACATGAGCCAGTACGCTGCTCCCCGTGGAGGAGGAGGAGGAGGAGGAGGAGGAGGAGGATTAGGAGGAGGAGGAGGATTAGGAGGAGGAGTTTACACTGTCTGTGGGCGTTTCATATGAGCCTTGGTTCCAAACGAAGACCCTCCATCTTTGATCCCGTTACCGAACGTATATTTCAGCCTGGAATAATGGGATTTATGATTAGCCAATGGACATATCGATCTACCAGATTCCGATGACTAATGACGAAATGCTGCCGGCGATCACATGGCCTGACGGTAGGATACTATTCCCCCAAATTACAGCTGGATTGGACATTGTTTTAAAACTTAACGTGATCGATCAGTGAAAATGGCTACTTGAACACACACTGTATTGCTAATCAATAATACTGATCGGCGTCCCCCGCCGCCCCCATTTCATCCATAGATGCTCTGTAATAGTCCGGATGCTATGCAGTTTGTTTTATTTCATTCGTATATATACAGCAGAAATGGCGTTTGATATAACGGCGCCAACGTTTAGCCTATTATCTAGCTCCCCAGAAAAAAGATGAGACGAAAAGTGCGATAAACCTTATATTCACGACGCTATAAAATGACAACCAACCGATGGATTTTTATTTTCTTTAAGCCATTATGAAGGCACGGTTTATGCACTCAAGTGACAATGAGAATGGACAGATAGCAATACTATAAATTATATAGCTGTTAGAAAGTACATCGGTTTGTAAACAAACCTCTGTCCTCTGGCCTATAAATCGGCGCTACATGCTGGTCGTCAATGTGTTGTTAAGGAGGTTGGTTTTGGGGTTGGGCTGAGAGGAGACGCCCTGTGTGGGGTTTCATTGATAAATGTTTGATTACTACGAGCTGTCAGAAGCTAGCCCGGCATAGTTCTGACAGCTGTCACTTGTGCTACTGCGAAATAAATGACACACGGCTTTGTGTTGTCAACTGATAGAAATTGTGCGTTTCTCTATTCCGATGATTTCTACAATATAATATATATATATAAATAACTGTCTTTTACTAGTACCTTACTACTATGTACTATGTTACTATCCGTATACTACTACCTACCATGCTAATATGCACTCAGGGTGTAACACTCAAGTTCAACACTATTTGACGAACAATGCTACTGACCATAAGCTGCCAGAGATGCACATCTCCTGCTGACCAGAAAACCACACACTTTTCTGATAGTGGGGTGCCTGGACACTCAGTCATTTAAAATGTATATGCGAAAGTTTCGTTTTCACTTCTAATTTGAAGATAAGGATCTATAAAACAATTTTGGCTTGAGTGTCAAAAAACCAGTTGAATTTAATAAAAATGTATCCAAAATGGCCACAATCGAAATCATGAATTCTTTAAAAACGTCTTAATGTTCACACAATTGCTGTGTAATATAATTTTGTATTGCTATTTTAAGTTAATACTGCGGTTAATCAAGCGAAACAACTTACTGTTGTTCCATGAGAAGAAAACACAGAAGAAGACAGCAAATAAGCTGAGAATGCAGCTCTTCGACTTCCGGTATGAGAGCAGACGGGTAACACACATAATAATAATAATAATAATTTGATTGGATTTATATAGCGCTCTTTGTGACACCCCAGAGACCCCAGAGCGCTTCACAGAGTCCATTATTCGTTCATACACAGTCATACCGGTGGTGGTAAGCTACAATTGCAGCCAGAGCTGCCCTGAGGCAGACTCACGGAAGCGTGGTGAATAATCATCGCCTACGGCCCCTCCGACCACCACCAACATTCATTCACATGCATACACATTCATACGAGGCAAGTAGGTTAAGTGTCTTGCCCAAGGACACAACGGCAGTGGGATGGACATGGGCTTGAGCGGGATTCGAACCACCAACCCTTCGATCATTAGACGACCCGCTCTACCCCTGAGCCACGCCGCCCCACGCCGCCCTACATGCGGTAGAGCTCCTGGTCAAAAGAGTGAAAAACGGATAAATAAAGACCCGAAAAGTGATTAAAAATTAAGATGCAAACGAGAAGGAAGGAGGAAAAAACAATTGTGAAGGAAAGAGAAATGGAGGACTCACGGGAAGAGGAGAGTTTGATGGAACAGAATCCCTGAAGCGAGGCAGAGGAAAAGCAGGCGGAGGAGGGGGGAAGACCGGCCGGGACAGACACAGGAATGCCAGGATGGGCCGTGGCCATGCAGGCCGGAATATTGGCGACCATACAAATGAACGCGGACACGATGCGGGCCGGAATATTGACGACCATACAGTCGAACACGGAGACGATAAGGAGCGATATTGAGAAGCTACGGGAGGAATTGAGGAAGGAACAGGAGGATTTCAGAGGCGAAATAAGTACAGAACTCAAAATGGTGGATGAAAAGATGGCGGAGCAGGGTAGAGGAGTAGCCGAGCTACAAACAAGAGTGGCGCAAGCTGAAGAATGGAGCACAGAGATACACGAGGTGTTAACGAGAGCAATTCAACAACAAGAAAAGATGGAGACAAAGATGTCGGACATGGAGGGGAGGTCACGGAGGAATAACATCAGGCTATGGGGATTGAAAGAAGGAGTCGAAGGGGATGACCCTGTATGTGGAAAAGCTTATCAAAGAACAATTGAAGGAGACGGGACTGGAAAAAATGGAGATACAGAGAGCCCACAGGGCGTTGGCTCCGAGACCGCAACCGGACAGACCCCCGAGGGCAGTGATTATTAACTTTCTGAGATTCGAGGTTAAGGAATTGATACTCAGAACCGCGTGGACCAAGAAGATAGAAATCGAGGGGAAAAGACTGTCGTTTGACCACGATTACTCGACAGCGGTGGCAATCTTACGCGGGACTGAAGAAAATTCTGAAAGAAAACGGAATGAAATTCCAATCACCCATGACCTCGCTAAGGATCCACTGGAAGGAAGGGACGGTGACGTACGCGACGGCGCGGGAGGCGGCGGGGGAAATGAGACGACGGGGGATGCAGATGGCGGAGGACGGAGAAGGAAGGAGACAGGAGGACCAGACGCTGAGCCTGCAGCAGAGATTGGAGAAAGCACGCAGGTGGACCAGAGTAAGAGATCGGAACCCGGGAGAGGAGGGAGGAGAGAGATGAAGGCCGAGGTGAGACGTGACAGACCGAAGGCGGAGACAGACGAGGAGGCCAGAGACGGAGAAGGAGGGGAGAGGAGGCGGGAGGAGACGAACGGATGAGTACACGCACAAGAGATTGTAAAGACTACCCAAATAGAGACAAAATATAGGAACTGAAATAACATATACATAAACACACATTCCCAGGTAGAGACAAGGTATAGGAACAGACATAACATATGCATGGACACGAAATACAAATGCTGATGAAGGAAATAAATGGAAATATAATTAGGTATAATAGACGGAACACAAAACATATTGAAACAAATACATAGACACACGCTGCGAGTAACACAGTTGGAAGGAATTAAGGGGATAAATAAACATCACATAGAAAATAAAGGGGAGGAAAAGAAAGTAAGAGGGGTACACAGAGGACGCCACACACTTGTTTGGGAGGAAGGAGGGACATTGGAACATGTGAGCCACATTGAGAGAGACCTAGGAAATGAGGATCTTTGGACAGAAAGAAAGACACAGAGCGCTTTTGACCAGGAGCTCGACAGCACTAAAAACAGCAAGAAGGCTGGACAAATATGACGAGCGGTTGGGGGCAAGGGTTTCAGACCCCCAAGCCGTCAGGAGGAGGCCTCTCACTAGGAGAGCAGTTACTCCTCACCCACCAGCAGGGGACAGGGGGGGGACACAGGGACCCCCCGAACGCCTTGGGAGCACTTTATGTAGAGTTTATGTTTTTTATTTATGGTAATCATTATATGTATTCGGTGAAGAGAGCGGAGGCTACAACCGGAGGGGGAAATAAGTGTGACATGGGGGGGAATGACAGACAAAAGAAGAAGAAAGATGACAAAGGTTAAAGGTATAAAAATGATGTCGTTAAACGTTAATGGAATGAATAATCCGATAAAGAGGGGCAAAGTGATGTTGAAATGTAAAAAAAGTGAGATGCAAGTGATCTTTTTGCAGGAGACACATTTGATAGCACAGGATCATGAGAAACTGAAAAGATTTGGATATGAAAATGCATACTATAGTTCCTTTAAACGGACCCTGCGGAGAGGAGTAGCCACGTTAATCAAGAACACAGTCAAATTTGAATTGATCAAAGAAGTAAGAGACAAGGAGGGGAGATTTGTTCTGGTGAAGGGGAAAATGGAGGGTCAAATGGTTACGTTAGTGAATGTTTATGCACCCCCAGAGAGTGAGAGGAATTTATATGAGACCATTTTTGATATGATAGTGATGGAACTAGAAGGGATATTGATATGCGCGGGAGATTTTAATGTGGTACTGAATCACGACTTAGACACCACGAGTACTAGGAAAGGACGGCCACAGATCAGCAGATATATGAATATTCAAATGACGGAAATGGGAATTACAGACGTTTGGAGGGGGATGCACGCCATGGACAGGGAATACACACATTACTCACACCCACACGTGACATATGCGAGAATAGACTATTTTTTTATGACGACGGGGGACAGTTACAGGGTACGGGAGAGCAGAATAGGAGTAGCGGACATATCGGATCACAGTGCCATATATCTGACAGTAGATCTAGAAGGGAGACGGAGGAACACGATCTGGAGACTAAATATAGGAATACTAAATAACAAGGGGGTGGTGAGTCAGATCAAGGAGGAGATAGCCAGGTATAAGGAGGAAAATGACAACGGGGCGGTATACCCGAACATTCTATGGGACACACTGAAGGTGGTGATAAGGGGGAAATTGATGGAGAAGACAGCAATGCTGAAGAAATCCAGAACGGAAACATATCACAATCTGATAGGGAAGCTGAAGGATCTAGAGGGGAGACACCAGATATCAAAAGAACAGGGAACGCTCAGAGAAATCAAAGAAGTAAAGGCCAGGATAAATAGGGAATTATTGACGGAAATAGAAAAGAAAGCGAGGTTTATGAAACAAACGTACTATGAAGGGGGTCCAAAAGCGACCAGACTGTTGGCTAGGAGAATCAGGACGCAACAGAAGTTAAACACGATACACACAATAAGGGATACAAAGACTAATGAAATATTGAGGGACCCAGCTGAAATAGAGAGGGCATTTAGAGAATACTATGAGAAACTATACACACAGCCAAAGGCAGCGGGAGAAGAGGAAATAGAAGCTTATCTGGAGAAGCTAGAGTTACCATCGATAGGGAAAGAACAGAATGAAGAATTAAATAAAATAATTACGGAACGGGAACTGGAAGAGGCAATTAGTAGAGCTAAAAACAACAAATCTCCGGGGGGAGCGACGGATTCCCATCGGAATTCTACAAGACATTTAGAACAGAATTAACACCCATGTTAGGGGCGGCATTCAGACACACGATGGAAGAGGGCAAAATGCCCCCCTCGTGGAAGGAAGCCGTAATCACCACGATACCGAAGGAAGGGAAGGATAGAGAATTATGTAGTAGTTTCAGACCTGTGTCCATACTCAACGTGGATTACAAGATGTATACATCAATAATATCAAAGAGATTCGAGACATTTATGCCAGACATTATAGATGAAGATCAAACTGGATTTATTAAAGGGAGACAGACACAGGACAACGTGAGAAAGACATTACACATAGTGGAGGAGATACAAAAACAAGGTGGTAGTGCGGTACTGATTAGCCTAGATGCAGAAAAAGCATTCGACAGTGTGAGCTGGACATTTTTATATAAAACATTGATGAGGTTCGGACTGAACGGGAGGGCAATGAAGATGATCAAGGCGCTATATCAAGAACCGACAGCGAGGGTTAAGGTGAATGGCAGCCTGACGGATAGAATCAGATTAGAGAGGGCTACCAGACAGGGATGTTGTCTCTCACCAACGCTCTTCGCCGTTTTCATAGAACCACTGGCACAACTGATCAGGCAGACAGAGGACATTAAGGGAGTAAGGATAAAGGGAACGGAATATAAACTAGGCCTATTTGCGGACGACGTGATAGTATACATGAGGCAACCAGACAAGAGCTTCCCGGCACTGATGGATCTACTGAAGGAATATGGCCACTACTCAGGATACAAACTAAACGTGACAAAGACACAGACCTTAGCATGGAACTATACCCCAACGACGGAAATTAGGGAACAGTACGGGATAAGATGGGACATGGACAAGATTAAATACTTAGGGGTGAACATCACGAGAGGGGTGGGGAAACTGTTTGAAGCGAACTATACACAGATAAATCAGAACATCAAGAGAGACTTAGAGAGATGGACAGTAATGCCCTTGGACTTCAATTCAAGAATAGAGGTCATTAAAATGAACATACTATCAAGGTTACTGTACCTGTTCCAGTCACTACCGATACAAATACCACAGAATCAATTCAGGGAGTGGGACAGACTGATATCGAGGTTCATATGGGCGGGGAGAAGACCACGGGTCAGATATAAAACACTACAACTACCAAAGGAAGAGGGAGGGATGGCAGTACCCAGCCTACAAGATTATTATTATGCAGCACAACTGAGAGCAGTGACATGCTGGTGTAACGAAAAGAAGGGGAGGGATACAAGATACAAGCTCTGGTGGGAGATAGGGAACTATTCAAAGAAAAAGAGGGACTGTTAGATCCAATCACCAAATGCACCTTGACCATATGGAACAGAGTAGTAAAAACACACAAATTGGAGAAGCAGTCAGGGGTTCTAAGATGGGTAGCACATGACAAGAGATTCAAACCAGGGAGGTTGGACCATGGATTCAGAAGGTGGGAGAGGGGGGGGGGGGGGGGGCAACAGCGATATGCAAAATGATAGAGAAGGGGGAAATGCAAACACTACAAAAATTAAAGGAGAAATTTGGACTAGAAAACAGGGACCACTTCAGATATCTACAGGTTAGAGACTACTACAACAAAGAAATAAGGGGGGCCAAAGACGAAGAACAGAATGGAATAATCAAGATGATAGTATGGGCATACGAAGGGGGGCAAGGAAGAGTAATATCAGCAATATACCGGGCTATAATGAGCAGCAAGGGACACACGACCGATTACATAAGGGAGAAATGGGAGAGAGAACTAGAGATAGGAATAACAGAGAAGGAATGGGGTAACATATGCGAGGTACAACATTCAACAACAGGATCGAGGATATGGAAAGAGTTTGGATGGAAAAACATAATCAGATTCTTTATAACCCCAGAGTTGAAGGGAAAATATGCACCAACACAAAGGGAATGCTGGAGGATGTGTGGGAAGGAGGGGGCAAATCACACGCACATATTCTGGGGATGTCAGAAGCTGAAGGGGTATTGGGAGGAGATAGGGGAGGCAATGGTCAGAATATTAGGATACGGGTTACCACAAACGGGACTGGTGCTTTACTTAGGGGACCTGACACACGAGGGAATACAAGGGGGGGACAAGTATTTAATAAAGATAATGTTGATATCGGCCAGAAAAGCAATAACGAGACTGTGGTACAAAGAAGACCCACCGACAATAGCACAATGGGTAGGAATAGTAGAGGAGATACAGGATATGGAGAGGATAACACACATGCTGAGGCTACAGGAAGAGAAATTTGGGGAAAGATGGGGAAAGTGGGAGGATTATAAGGGGAACGAAAACGACATCACAAAGGAAGGAACAAATGAAACACAAGAGGGAGAAGGGTAAAGGAGGAAAGAGGTTCAAGGAGGGTCTCTGAACCCATGTCACACACTTAATGTTTTCTATTTTGTTTAAGATATGACAATTGTTTTATGTTTTTTCCACTTCATTATTTATGTATGTGAATATTTGCTTAAGTCAGTATTTTTTATTTTAGTCTTTTTGGGTATTACTTTTTTTCTTTATTATTTATGTCTGTTTAATAGTGTTGTTGATGTTATTGTATATGTTGTGTTGTTTGTCTATAAATGTTCAATAAAAATTTAAGTTTAAAAAAAAAAAGAGAATGCAGCACTTCAAACATCATGCAGAGCTCTATGGGAAAGCTTTTATTTTGCTAGACACAATACACGTCAAGTAGAGATATTTCTGTTGACGAGGAGGTAGTTGCGCCAGGTGTAACAAGACATTTTCTCATTCCTGTCAAATAAGTTGTTAACAGATGGACAGTTCCCAGATGACAAGAATGTCTACATCACTGCAGGTGATCAAGTCCACCATGTTGGAAACAGTCCACCAATGGATCAATGCAACCATGAGGAAGCCGACACTTGTGTCCTATAATACATCTCCTAAGAACAAAGCGGGGCTCGCAACTCACTTGTAGTTCCAAGGTGATTTTAATAAATAAAAAAGGCAGTAGATGCAACGTTTCGACCTTATCGGTCTTCCTCAAGCATTTTTAAGGGCCCTTTTTGGGCGGGGGGGGGGCTTTTTATGCTTTTTGGGGGGTTTTGGTGATCAAATATTGAATATTGAACTACAATAATCAGTGCAAGAGCTCACTTATCCTTGAAAGACACTTTCATCACTGACTTAAAAGGCCCATACATCTCCATAAATGTTCAGGGGGGAGGGAATAAGTGTTTACCCTACAGACCCCAAGAAGTGCTGTATATTCGGTATTGTTTAATATAAATGCATTTTTTATTCCAATCCCGATTTGTATTTTAGATTCACAAATCCCATCGGACTTGACTTCTTTGTGTCCCTCAATGAGTGTAATACCAGAATTCAACTGTATGCGCCACAGCGGTTTCTATCATCATCATCATCACCACCCACGCTATGCATGAAATATATAGGTCCGCGGAGAGGCACGCTGAGGAGGCCGTGCAAACTGCAATGGAATATGGGCCATCTCTCTCTCTTTACCTAATATTTTGATTCTATCCTGACATTTTTCAGTTGGAAGAGCAGTCTATATGCGTAACGAATTTTTATTTATTTATTTATTATTTTCAAAAAGGGCACTTTTTTTATGAGGCTCAAAAAGGCAGGTGCTCAAGCACCCCTTGGGCTCTATGTGTGCACGTGCCTGCACATCAGGCCCCATGACAAATCCCTGTAATGACAGCATAGGCGGAGTTTGAACTTGACGCCAGGGGGTGCGACTGCTTGGCGAACTATACCCGCGCGCACGCGCAGCGGGCGCGCGCGATTTTTTTTGACCTTTATTTTATTATTTTAGCGTTTTTACAATGCCCTAACCCCTAATTTTTTATTTTATTTAGGTAGTACAGCAGCACACACACACACTCACACACACAGCACTACGGGGGATCATTTTTAACTGACTTAGGCTCTAATTATTATTATTCATAGAGACTCTCGAGCAATAATAATTATTACAGCCTCCATTTTTCGTGGACGAAAAATATACCAGGCTATAGATATCAATTTTCCCGAAATAACGCTACCTGCCTCGACAAAATTCGTGCATTGGTTATCCAGATACATTAATTATCATCTCAGAATAAGTGGCTTTGTATCGCGCTGCTGCTGCTGGCCGCGCGTTGCCGTTAACCCTTTCACTGCCACACTACAGAAGGTTCGCCTTATAATGTGACATGATTACTACTATAAAATGAATGTATTGTAAAACAAAACATAATAGAATTCAGATTTGTTTCTCACAATTAATATAATTTTATTAAAATAAAAATAATCTTGATTTAAAAAAAAAAAAAAAAAAAAAAAAAAAAAAGGCAATTTCACCCCCGGCCACCAGGGGGTGCAATGCACCCCCTGAACCCCCATAAACTCCGCCCATGAATGACAGCAGGCCAGGCACATGTTGAGAACGTCCGCAAACAGCGCTTCCCACAAACAGCGCTTCCCACAAACAGCGTTTTCCCCACAAACAACATCCATAATGGATTCATGGTTGTTCGAAAAAAGTTGACCTTTCTTTTTCAAAACGTCCTAAGCCTTTCTTCTGTTGTTTTGTTACTCTGAGCGCAAGTTCTACTCAAGATAATGCAAGCAAAAAAAGCTCTTCTATAATGTCATTGAATTGCATTGACTGTGATTATAGCACTTTCTCTGTCTGTCTGTCTGTCTGTCTGTCTGTCTGTCTGTCTGTCTGTCTGTCTGTCTGTCTGTCTGTCTGTCTGTCTGTCTGTCTGTCTGTCTGTCTGTCTGTCTGTCTGTCTGTCTGTCTGTCTGTCTGTCTGTCTGTCTGTCTGTCTGTCTGTCTGTCTGTCTGTCTGTCTGTCTGTCTGTCTGTCTGTCTGTCTGTCTGTCTGTCTGTCTGTCTGTCTGTCTGTCTGTCTGTCTGTCTGTCTGTCTGTCTGTCTGTCTGTCTGTCTGTCTGTCTGTCTGTCTGTCTGTCTGTCTGTCTGTCTGTCTGTCTCTCTCTCTCTCTCTCTCTCTCTCTCTCTCTCTCTCTCTCTCTCTCTCTCTCTCTCTCTCTCTCATGTTGTGTATTTATTTTATTTTCGTTTAAAAAAGAAAAGAAAATCGTACTTGTTGTTATATTTGTCGTATTTACGTTGCTCTCTTTACCATGTTTTTACCGTGTTTTATTATAGTGCCATTTATATGTAGCCTAATGCACTTTGGTGCAACTACAGTTGTTTTAAATGTACTTTAGAAAAAAAACTTTATTAGGATAAGAATAGGTACAGTACATGTATGGTATAGTATACTATAAGTATAGTATGCACAGGGGTGTAAAAAGTACCCAGAAATTATACTTAAGTGAAAGTATGGGTACCGTCTCAAAATCTGACTCAAGTAAAAGTCAAAGTATCTGGCTAAAAACACACTTGAGTAAAAGTAAAAAAGACCTACTTTTTTTTTGTATCCACTTTTTCTCCCATTTTCTATATTTTCTCCCATCCCAATTTCGTATCATCCAATTCAACCCTCCCCTGTCACGGACGCTGTTTCTTGCCTCCCACAAGCCGGCTGCAATGTGGACTAAGTCATACATAGCACAAGTCCCCTCCGGTACTTGAGGTAACAGCAGTCGCATCTTTTCACCTGCGCAGCTCGATCTCTCAGTGGCGAGGAGGCTCACGCTGCCCCCGACACTTCCTGATTCTACTGCGCAGGCGCACCAACCGACCTGTAGGAGTCGCTGTCCACAACGCCCGATCCCCACCCATCAGTTTCCCACCCCCTAATACGGCCAATGTGTACGAACGACCAGCTAAACTGAAAGCAATGTGGAGCGCTGGGCTCGAACAGGCGAGCCCAGCGTCTCCGTCATTCGTGGCGAGCGCCTTGCCCACTACGCCACGTAGCCGCCCCCTAAAAAAATCCTACCTTTAATAATAATAATATAACATCAATGTCCCAAGTGCAATAGTGCTAGTGCAATAAATAGTAGATAGTACAGTGACAGTCCAGCTGAGTTACAGTAATGGATGGAGGGGGGGGGGGGGGGGGGTGTTGGCTTGCAATGGATGGAATAGTGTATAGTGCAGCAATGCAAGTCCGGTTCACAGTTATTGTTGTAATGTAGAAGTGGGAGTTATGTCACCGGGGGTTGGGGGGGGGGTGTGCGAGGGGGGGGGGGGGGGGGGGGGGGGGGGGGGGGGGCAAGTTGATGTTGATGGTTGAGCAGCCTGACAGCCCGTGGATAGAGGCTGTCGGTCAGTCTGCTGGTTCCGGACTGGATGGATCTGTACCTTCGACCAGAGGGCAGCAGTTGGAAGAGATGGTGTGCTGGGTGGTACTGGTCCTGTAGGATGTTATTCACACGACGTATAGGCAGCGGGAGGTGAAGACTGTGTGGAGATATCTGGGAGGCTAGCTCCAGTGATATATATATACAGTATAAGCCTTAATATTATATATTCATGATACACTCACGGTTAAATCACCGACATGAATATACCACTGCGCTGGCTTTAGAATGTTGTCGGAAGTTTCAACTGCCACCTGCCTGGTTGATAGCCTACTCCATTTGAAATTCCATAGCAAAAATACATCTTTAGGAGAAAAAAAATCTACGCCAAGTTCACTGAAATCGAGATTAAAGACCCTAGAATTATCTGTATTCATCCTATTTTTCCCGGCGGTGCAACTTGCGGGATTATCCCTATGTTCCCCGGGTTCTATGTTCCCTGCTTTGATTGATTAATAGATTGAAAATTTTATAAATTTTTATTATTTTATTAATTATTAATGTCCGCCTTGTTTCGAACGGTTAAGCTTAGGCCCTCGTTCGAACTGGTTAAGGTTAGAGTTTGGAATCAGGGCTGGTGGTGTAAAATTTTCAATCTATCAGTCAATCAAAGCGGGGAACATAGGACCCGGGGAACATAGGACCCGGGGAACATAGACATGCTCCCCAACTTGCTGTATAAAAGCAATAATACACGAGGACCAGTGGAATATCATGAATATTGCCGCTCTGTGACTCGAGCTGCGCTCTCTGCGGGCGCATCACAGCCGTATAAGTATAAGCAAGAGCATATAGGACTAGACTAGCAGCATTGAGCCTGCTGTCACACGGGGGACGTGTCGTGTTGATGTATAGCCTCGTGGTCCCGGGAGCAGGAGATACAATACTGTGTTCTTAAGTGTGTTGACTTAATCACAGCTCTGGACGCTGCCCCGCTGCCCAAGGCCCTGTGCCTTCAAACAGCACAACTGGCTCAGGACCAGAGGAAGCAGAAGAATGATCGCCCGGCCGTCTGGCAGGGTAGGATATGGACTATATAGACTATATTTACAATGTCTGCCAAGTTAGGGGGTTATTTATAGCCGGTGTGAAATGTATTGCCAATAAGCCATATAACGCCCAAGGACCGACATACAGAGGCGGAAAGCAGGGTTATTTTTAGTCGCCTGCATGTGAGGCAGCCGAATATTCCCTCCGTTTGAGCGGGAAAAGGGTGACGGATAGGAAGTGACATCGTGGAGCGGGAAATCATGAGCCTGCGATTGTTGTGCGTTACTCAGCTATTCCGCACCGGCGCGGTGAATCCTTTGATTTGATTTGATTTTTATTTGTCTCGAATTAGAAACATAAAACAACAAACAAGAAGGAACAGGGGAAGTAAAAAAAAAACGTATCAAGCCCTGCCCCTTCCTTACAATATTTTACATTATAATTTAATACAAATAGAAATAATATAACAATGAAATAAAAGTACAGTTTTTTATATATCCAATTATCCAAATGAGAAGAAAATATGTATTAGGCAGTCACATTACTGCTCCTCTCTCTTATATGTGTCCATAAGTGCTTGTTTATAGCTACCTTTAAATTGATTGATATTATTGCTTAATTTTATACTCACCTCCAGACCATTCCAGAGTGATACCCCACAAACTGCAATGCACATACTTTTAAGAGTTGTACGTACCGTAGGTTGTTTTAAAGATAATGTCCCTCTAAACTTATAAACACTCTCTCTAGACATGCATTTTTTTTTAATGTTGCTTGGTAATTCGTTTTTTATTGCCAGAAACATAATTTGTGCAGATTTGAATTTGATTAAGTCCATGAATTTGAATGTTTGACTCTTTAGAAACAGACTATTTGTGTGATCTAAATATCTACCATGATGTACTATCCGTATGGCTCTTCCTAAATACCTGAGGCCTAGCTAGCCTGTAGCCTAAAGAGGCCTAGTAAGCCTGTACCCTAAATGAGGCCTAGCAAGCCTGTAGCCTAAACGAGGCCTAGCTAGCCTGTAGCTTAAACGAGGCCTAGCTAGCCTGTAGCCTAAACAAGGCCTAGCCAGCCTGTACCCTAAACGAGGCCTAGCAAGCCTGTAGCCTAAAGAGGCCTAACAAGCCTGTAGCCTAAAGAGGCCTAGCAAGCCTGTAGCCTAAAGAGGCCTAACAAGCCTGTAGCCTAAAGAGGCCTAGCAAGCCTGTAGCCTTTTTTTTTTTTTTTTTTTTTTTTTTTTTAATTCAGATAATGGTTGAAGAAGTGCGTCTTTAGTCGACGGCGAAAGATTGGACGTGATTCGGCTGTCCTAACTGGGGTGGGTAGTTCATTCCACCATTGTGGGGCAAGGACTGAGAATAGGCGACTTCTCTTTGATGACCCTCCCGGAGCTTGGATAGGAGTAGGTCTGAGGCGGCCAGAAGATGCAGAGCGTAGGGGTCTTGAGGGTGTGTAGTTAGAGACCATTGACCGGAGGTAGGCGGGAGCGGTTCCCTTTGCCGCACGGTATGCTAGGTCGAGGGCCTTGAAGCGGATTCGTGCAGCAATGGGGAGCCAGCCTGTACAGGCCTAGCAAGCCTGTAGCCTAAACAAGGCCTAGCCAGCCTGTACCCTAAACGAGGCCTAGCAAGCCTGTAGCCTAAAGAGGCCTAGCTAGTCTGTAGCCTAAAGAGGCCTAGCAAGCCTGTAGCTTAAACGAGACCTAGCAAGCCTGTAGTCTAAAGAGGCCTAGTAAGCCTGTACCCTAAATGAGGCATAGCAAGCCTGTAGCCTAAACGAGGCCTAGCTAGCCTGTAGCCTAAACAAGGCCTAGCTAGCCTGTAGCCTAAACGAGGCCTAGCCAGCCTGTAGCTTAAACGAGGCCTAGCAAGCCTGTAGTCTAAAGAGGCCTAGCTAGCCTGTAGCCTAAAGAGGCCTAACAAGCCTGTAGCCTAAAGAGGCCTAGCAAGCCTGTAGCCTAAAGAGGCCTAACAAGCCTGTAGCCTAAAGAGGCCTAGCAAGCCTGTAGCCTAAAGAGGCCTAGCCAGCCTGTAGCCTAAAGAGGCCTAGCAAGCCTGTAGCCTAAAGAGGCCTAGCCAGCCTGTAGCCTAAAGAGGCCTAGCCAGCCTGTAGCCTAAAGAGGCCTAGCCAGCCTGTAGCCTAAAGAGGCCTAGCTAGCCTGTAGCCTAAAGAGGCCTAGCCAGCCTGTACCCTAAACGAGGCCTAGCTAGCCTGTAGTCTAAAGAGGCCTAGCAAGCCTGTAGCTTAAACGAGGCCTAGCTAGCCTGTAGTCTAAATGAGGCCTAGCAAGCCTGTAGCCTAAATGAGGCCTAGCTAGCCTAGGGTGACCAAACGTCCTCTTTTGCCCGGACATGTCCTCTTTTCACGCCCTGTCCGGGTCGTCCGGGGGGTTTATAAATTCATGAAAATGTCCGGGTTTTTCAGTTTCAGTTTCACGGCACTTTGCGAGCGTCTGAAGGCTTGGGACTGCATTTCCTCGGCTAACATATAAATTACGGAATTAAAGCTCTATTTGTTGCCGTTCGAATGGCATCTTACTTGACAGAATCCGTTCATCGGTTCTCGAGTTACATGCCGATATGTCAAGCGAGCATCTTTTTACGTGCATGCGTCAGATTATCACCCCGGACTCCTGAGGCTCCAGAAGTCATCGATTGCGAAAATGATTGGTCAGCGTTATAACTTGTACCCTAAATGAGGCCTAGCAAGCCTGTACCCTAAACGAGGCCTAGCTAGCCTGTACCCTAAACGAGGCCTAGCTAGCCTGTAGCCTAAACGAGGCCTAGCTAGCCTGTAGCCTAAACGAGGCCTAGCCAGCCTGTAGCTTAAACGAGGCCTAGCTAGCCTGTAGCCTAAAGAGGCCTAGCCAGCCTGTAGCCTAAAGAGGCCTAGCCAGCCTGTAGCCTAAAGAGGCCTAGCCAGCCTGTAGCCTAAAGAGGCCTAGCCAGCCTGTAGCTTAAACAAGGCCTAGCTAGCCTGTAGTCTAAATGAGGCCTAGCTAGCCTGTAGCCTAATCAAGGCCTAGCTAGCCTGTAGTCTAAACAACGCCTAGCAAGCCTGTAGTCTAAACAAGGCCTAGGCAAGCCTGTAGCCTAAACGAGGCCTAGCTAGCCTGTAGCCTAAACGAGGCCTAGCAAGCCTGTAGTGCTATTCTTGCAATTACCATTCGGAGCGCGGCGGCGCTGCAGCCTGCACGCACGGCACAAATCAAACTTGACCCGCACGTTGTAACCTGTGACTTGTTGACAGTGATAGTTTTGACAGGTAAATAAGGTCACTCAGGAATGGATAATGCAACAAGTAAGCCTAACCAATTTTGGTTTCACGATGAAAGTGAAGCAGTCAATGGACTTGACAGAGCAGCAGGAGGCGGGATCATCTACAGGCGACGCCGTTACACCTGGTGCTGCAGCGGTGGGGACTATCTCTGACAACGCCCGGTGACCGTGCCGGCGCCTGCTGCGGTCGTATCAGAACAGGAGTCTGAGAGATAATCACGAGATACTGTAGACAGTGTTGGATCTATCATCTATCTAACTAAATGGATACTTTTTTTTATCATGGAATGTGCTGTGCAGACGGCCGGACCACAACTACATCAACAAGTGAGTTGTCTATTATGTGTTGTGTAGTTACTGAAACTGATTGAATATATGACAGGATTCAGGAGGTTTATTTGTCACATACATACATACACAACACAAGGCCTACTAAAGGCTACAGTAACGTCTGCGATCACAGTCCGACTCCTCCCTCCCCTAGGTGTACTTTCGTATTAGTCGTACCTTCATATTAGGTGTACTTTCATATTAGGTGTACTTTCATATTAGGTGTACCTTCGTATTAGTCGTACCTTCATATTAGGTGTACCTTCATATTAGGTGTACTTTCATATTAGGTGTACCTTCGTATTCACTGTACCTTCATATTCAGTGTGACAGGTCATGGAGGTATGAGACAAACTCTTTCATAGGTTTTTTTCTCTCCAAAATATCTAGTCTCTCCAGTGTGTCTCTCGTGGGCCTGTGCACCAAACCACCAAACCACCAAACCAAGTTGGTCCCAGGTGTGAGTGATGGCGAGGTCATGAGTCAGGGCCACAGCTCCTCCCATCAGATCTTGTTCCTGGCCTTTCACAATGGTGAGTGGCTCATACTACTGTAGGCATGAAAACACACTCATAAGGCCACCACACAGAGAACGAGATGAGTCTCAACCTGCTCTCCTATGGCTGACATTGGCCAATATCTTTCTTTCTCTCTCCCCCCCTCTCCCTCTGTCTGTCTGTCTGTCTGTCTGTCTGTCTGTCTGTCTGTCTGTCTGTCTGTCTGTCTGTCTGTCTGTCTGTCTGTCTGTCTGTCTGTCTGTCTGTCTGTCTGTCTGTCTGTCTGTCTGTCTGTCTGTCTGTCTGTCTGTCTGTCTGTCTGTCTGTCTGTCTGTCTATCTATCTATCTATCTATCTATCTATATCACACACAGACAACACAATACTTTAAGAAGGATTCTTTGTTACTGTAATATTTGCTGTTACGTAACACTTGCTCTGTTCTGTAAAGTAGCAAGTAGCGATGTTAAACCCTAGGTGAGGAGAGTGATTGAGGTTAAGTACTGTATGGCATTTTCAGGAAAAGGAAACAGGATTATTGCACACAATATAACGTTACTTTATTTGCGCCTCACGCTGGAAGCTTCTTCAGATCTGAAGTATGGCATTTATGATTTTCCTTTAATCTTTTTTTTTTGCTGAGCGGATGACGTCTCATATAAATCCATACATCATTGAATTTATATCTCAATTTAATCTGTACAGTAGGCTATAGAAAAGCGATACTATAGTCTGTGGGATGCTGGATGGTTAGAGGATTACAGAAATGATGCACTCGCTCCCTGTGGCTCATATCTCTAAGAACTCTCATGGATTAAGAAAAAGTCATTTATTTTCTGACTGACGTCAATGTTTTATTTTTGTATTTTCTGCAATACGTCATCAATGGCTTGGCTTGGTGCCAGCAGGTCCATGAAACACGCTGTGCACGTAGCAGAATGTTATATATGTTATATATATCTACAAATGGTCCAAAACGCAGCCGCTAGGCTGCTGACTAGGTCCAGAAAATATTGCCACATCACTCCCATCTTAGTTTCCCTTCACTGGCTCCCCATCAAATTCAGAATTCACTTTAAGGTTCTGGTCATCGCCTATAGACTAGAGCACTCCATGGTCAGGCACCTGCCTACATCTGCGACCTACTGCGTCCATACACCACGAACAGATGGCTCAGGTGGTCTGATCAGGGCTTGCTGTCCCCCGGGCTAGATTGAAGAAAAAAGGGGACCGAGCATTCGAAACCGTGGCCCCCAGGTTGTGGAATGCTCTGCCCTTGGACCTTAGATCTGTGGTCTCTGTAAACACTTTTAAAAAGCAGCTAAAGACTGTGCTGTTTAAACAGGCGTTTGGCGAATTATGCTCCATGTAAATCTTTTATGTCTTTTTATCTGTTTTGGCTTTTCCTGATCTTTCACGTTTTTAATTATTTTCCTTTACCATGCTGCTATCTTTTGCATTTTATTGATGTTTTTACTATGTGAAGCACTTTGTGACCCTGGTCTGTGAAAGGTGCTATATAAATAAACTTTACTTACTTACTTACTTACTTACTTACTTACTTACTTACTTACTTACTTACTTACTTACTTACTTACTTACTTACTTACTTATATAATACAGCATGTAATATCCCCCCCGTCAGCAGAGTGTTATATAATACAGCATGATGTAATATCCCCCCCGTCAGCAGAGTGTTATATAATACAGCATGATGTAATATCCCCCCCGTCAGCAGAGTGTTATATAATACAGCATGATGTAATATCCCCCCCGTCAGCAGAGTGTTATATAATACAGCATGATTGTAATATCCCCCCGTCAGCAGAGTGTTATATAATACAGCATGATGTAATATCCCCCCCGTCAGCAGAGTGTTATATAATACAGCATGATGTAATATCCCCCCCGTCAGCAGAGTGTTATATAATACAGCATGATGTAATATCCCCCCCGTCAGCAGAGTGTTATATAATACAGCATGATGTAATATCCCCCCCGTCAGCAGAGTGTTATATAATACAGCATGATGTAATATCCCCCCCGTCAGCAGAGTGTTATATAATACAGCATGATGTAATATCCCCCCCGTCAGCAGAGTGTTATATAATACAGCATGATGTAATATCCCCCCCGTCAGCAGAGTGTTATATAATACAGCATGATGTAATATCCCCCCCGTCAGCAGAGTGTTATATAATACAGCATGATGTAATATCCCCCCCCGTCAGCTACAGCATGTACAACTAAAAGGACAAAATGGAGGCTTTGCATAGAATGTGTGTGTAGTTCTCTTTCTTCCAACATGGCCGCCTCGTCTCTGTGCCGTGGCAGAGCAGGTAAAACCATAGATATATATAGAACACTAGATAGCTTACCCGCGCTGCCGGCCAATGGAGAGCGACGTCACTGAACCGCCGCCATCTTGCCCAGGTCAGCCTTGAGTGAGAGTGAGTGAGCTGCACAGACAAAAATACTCATAACTCGCTGAAATATTGACAGATTTACAAACGGTTTGGTTTATTACAAGCATTATTAACGTGGCTATGATTCAAGCGGTTTGTAAAAAAAAAAACATCTTTACATTTTTTTTTATAAGTATGCAGTATCATAACTACATCTTTGATGTTTATAGCAAACCAACCCGTTTGTAAATCCGTCAATATTTCAGCGAGTTATGAGTATTTTTGTCTGTGCAGCTCACTCACTCTCACTCAAGGCTGACCTGGGCAAGATGGCGGCGGTTCAGTGACACTGGTGACTCCGCCTTAAGCTATCTAGTGTTCTATATATATCTATGGGTAAAATACTGTAACACTTCCAACATGGCCGCCTCGTCTCTGTGCCGTGGCAGAGCAGGTAAAACACTGTAACACTTCCAACATGGCCGCCTCGTCTCTGTGCCGTGGCA
>NC_140168.1:2629774-2632274 GCF_963971535.1 Notolepis coatsorum
AGGTCCCATAACGCCCCCCCCCCCCCCCCCTATCTGACGTCCAGGTCCCAAAACGCCCCCCCCCCCCCCCCTATCTGACATCCAGGTCCCATAACGCCCCCCTATCTGATGTCCAGGTCCCCATAACACCCCCTATCTGATGTCCAGGTCCCATAACACCCCCCTATCTGATGTCCAGGTCCCATAACGCCCCCTATCTGATGTCCAGGTCCCATAACGCCCCTCTATCTGATGTTCAGGTCCCATAACGCCCCTCTATCTGATGTCCAGGTCCCATAACGCCCTCCTATCTGATGTTCAGGTCCCATAACGCCCCCTATCTGATGTCCAGGTCCCATAACGCCCCCTATCTGATGTCCAGGTCCCATAACGCCCCCCTATCTGATGTCCAGGTCCCATAACGCCCCCTATCTGATGTCCAGGTCCCATAACGCCCCCCTATCTGATGTTCAGGTCCCATAACGCCCTCTATCTGATGTTCAGGTCCCATAACGCCCTCTATCTGATGTTCAGGTCCCATAACGCCCCCTATCTGATGTTCAGGTCCCATAACGCCCCCTATCTAATGTCCAGGTCCCATAACGCCCTCTATCTGATGTTCAGGTCCCATAACGCCCCCCTATCTGATGTTCAGGTCCCATAACGCCCCCCTATCTGATGTCCAGGTCCCATAACGCCCCCTATCTAATGTCCAGGTCGCGTGAACACTTTAGGCAACCAACATGCCCTTCCGCGTTGCTCTGATTGGCCGAGCGCGCGCATGAGCCGCGACGCGCTCCTCAGAGGCAGGAATACTAAGCTCCCCCTTAAGCTCCGCGAGAGAGGAGAGAGGCTGAAAACCCTGCAGTTCTTGCCCGACTGATGGGAGCCGAATCCCGGATCCGATTTTTCTGATGAATACCCCCAAAACATGGAGGTCCCGAACGCATGGAAGTATTGATTGCGCCGTAACGAATCATTAAAAAAATATACCGTTAACTGGAATATGTTGTGCCTTTACACATATGTTGGATTATGTAATTGGTTTGTCATGACAAACTAATAAAAAAATCGCGATTTACCCGGTGGCTATAACAACACACAGTGCCTACATGCTGCGCTTGGAAGTCCATCCGGATCAGAACATCTGCCGAATGCCAGAAGTGAAAAATAGGCTATAATTTAAACACAACCTGCCTGGAGGAAGCAGCCGAGACAAAGACTACAACACAACAGATGCAGCATCAACATCCAGGCCAGATATTCTAATTTAGGGATGAGGTTTTTACTGGGAAGATTCAAAGGAATGTGTGTGTGTGTCTGTGTGTCTGTGTGTGTGTGTGTGTGTGTGTGTGTGTGTGCGTGTGTGTGTGTGTGTGTGCGTGTGCGTGTGTGCGTGCGTGTGTGTGTGCATACTCCCTTGGTACTGTGCCAGAGCCCAGCTGATCTCTCAGTAAATATGGACATATGGCTCTGTCCTCCATGGAGATAGAGGGGGGGGGCAGAGAGACAGAGAGAGAGGGGGGGGGCAGAGAGAGAGAGAGAGAGAGAGAGAGAGAGAGAGAGAGAGAGAGAGAGAGCGAGAGAGACAGAGAGAGAGAGACACATGATGGCCCTTGGTACAGTGTGTTATTAGTCTTATCTCTCCACAGGGAGACCACAGCAGAGCAGAGGCGTTCACTCACCCTGCAGGACATGTGCTCCAGTCCCAGTGTCCCTCAGCAGTTTAGCTGCTCTCTAAATCACCCCGGAGCAACGCAACATGTACAGGTCAAAGGTCACTGCTGCTTATGTAACCATGAGACTGCCATAAAAAAAAAAAAAAAAAAAAAAAAAAAAGATCTTGTGAAATGTATCGTTTGTCATGTAACTGCTGTTGGGTGACATTAGTCATGACTGACCACTAAGTGTGTCTGACTCTTCGCCACCAAAACCAGCACGGACTACAATGTATGAGGTATATCATGCCAGTCACCTGCACCTTGTGTACACTGTTTATTTTTCCTCATATTCTTTATATTCAGAGTTAATTATTATTATATTGATGACTCGGATTCAGATTTCTTTATTCACCATTATTGTATATACAAATGGAACGTGATTCGAAATTCCAGTGCATGATTTCTTTTCACCAATAGGAATAAACATAAAATAAATAGTAATAAAGTGCAAAACAGGACAGAACAGTGAGACAACGATAAGACAATAAAGTGCAGCGGTCGGGGACATGTGGATACAGTGCAGCACAAAGTTCAAGTCCATGAGAGAAAAAGTCTTTCTTTTTACCACCAGAAGTGTGTATGAATTAAACATGACTTTTCTCATAAAAAACATATAATAATAATAATAATAATAATAATAATAATAATAATAATAATAATAATAATAATAATAATAATAATAATAATAATAATAATAATAATAATAATAATAATAATAATAATAATAATAATAAATAAAATTTGTACCGCACTTTATATTTGTGAAAATCTCAAAGTGCTACAGGAGATAAAGATAATAA
>NC_140168.1:2637274-2654774 GCF_963971535.1 Notolepis coatsorum
GTAAAGCGCTTTGGATAAAAGCGCTATATAAAAAAGCAGCCATTTACCATTTACACCATATTTTTATCTATTTATTACAAAAGGATCTGCACTACAGTCCGTGGTCTGTCAACGTGGTTTCATTGCTGGGTCAAGTACTTCTATTCTATTGACATAATATGCTTACTTCATATATCTATTCTATTCACATATATGCTTACCACTTGTATCTATTGCTATGTCCGTCCATCACAATCACACGAGCTGTCTAACGCCTGTCCCGTCTCCCTGTGAGTGGCTGTCCCGTAGTGATGACCGGAGTGTTGGACGTCCCGTGATGAAGACCGGGAGGATGCGACCCTCTCTGCGTGCCCTCCTGTCTCCCTGTCTCCGGCTGTCTCGTAGTGATGACCGGAGTGTTGGACGTCCCGTGATGATGACGGGGAGGTTGCGACCCTCTCTGCGCCGCCCCCCTGTCTCCGGCTGTCTCGGAGTGATGACCGGAGTGTTGGATGTCCCGTGACTAAAGGCCTCTGCATGCTACAGAAACTTCAGAGCAACTGCAACACAACATCGGCGCGATTTCAGCGCGGTTGTTTTAGAGGGTCTTGTAGACTGTGTTGCTTGGACGTTGCGTACATGTCCCCAGAATCTAATCTGAACAACCGCTGCGTTGATCTTGCGTAGCAGTGATTGCGTAGCAGTGGTTAGCGAATGGGGGCGGGGCTGTCATAGAATAATATTAGTCCCGCAGAGAATAATATCCTCCATTGTTGAAGCCAGCGTTGACGCTAAATAATCAGCGTCACATAGCTCGCCTTTTTCTGAAAACCCAAGCACATATTGTTCCATAGCATACGCCTTCAGTTGATCATGACAAATCCTCTCTTACCTTGACGATTAAAAAGCCTCCATAATTTAGTAAATAAAGCTGTAGCCAGCCAGCTAGCATTGGGTCTATTAAAAATGCTATCCACATTAGCTACATAGCTAACCAAGTAAATACAATGGTATCTGTCCTGAGGTACCGTTAAATACAACGTTTGCTAGTCGAAATGACTGGACACACACAGGGACAAGTTAAACATCAATCAATTAATTTATTCCAATAGGTAGTTTGAGCTGCATGTGAGCCGAGGTCCTCTCCATTGGAAACTAATGATGTTACGGTAACGTTAGCTCGAAAAGCACAGAAAGTTAAGCTGCTAGCAACAGACACTATAACACTTCCGGTCGGGGGTTTTCAAAATAAAAGAGCGACGTCTAAAATCACCGGAAATACGTTTATTTTGTACATTATCTAACGTTAACACGAACCTAAACTAACTTTAGTTAAACTAACTTTGCGCGTCGATGTTGCAGAAGCATAAAGGCAGAGTGTCTAAAACACCGTTGCTTTGTCGATGTTGTGTTGCAGTTGCTTTGAAGTTTCTGTAGCATGTAGAGGCCTTAAGACCGGGAGGACGCGACCCTCTCTGCGCCGCCCCTGTGCCTCAAATAGATCCGCTATCCACTCTATCTTTAATCTTTCAAAATGTTCAGTTGCTATCGCTATCAGCTCTTACTTAAATCTTTCAAAATGTTCAGTTGCTATTGCATGCACTCATCTGTGTTTCACATATATGTGCATGGTCACCAACTGTTCGCCTGTTTTTACTGCAACACTACTATCACCGACATCTAAGAAGGGAGATCCCCCCTTGAACGGCCATTCTAAGATTTCTCTCCTCCACATTGCCTGCTGTGGTGCATTTTTTCCTATTGCTAGGTTTTAGTGAGTTGTTCCTTACAGATACATTTGATTTGATTTACATCCCTACCTCATTTTTGCATTTTAAAAGGTTTGCATTTTGTACTTTAGGTTGTATATTGTATAGTGTTTGGACTTTATTGTTTTTACTGTATGAAGCACATTCTCAGGGAGCTCATACAGAACCAAGCATTTCACTGTAATGTACATGTAGCTTATATGTGAGAAATAAAACAAAACTCGTTACATTTGCACCCTGGTTGGATGCCAAACATATTTTCGTTGTACTGTACTTGTACTGTATATAATGACAATAGATTTTAACCGAATCCATCCATCTCCCCTAAACAGTATACTCACCTTATTGACAGCCACTACGACACCACTGATCAATTCAAAATATAACTAGAAACTGACATTCCTTTGCTAACAATATAGCATTCATTCTCACCTTGTTCTAATTTTGGATATTACAACTTTCTCACGACATTGCACTTTACCGTTACATTTGCACTCTGGTTGGATGCCAAACTTCTTTCCGTTGTTGTACTGTACTTGTGCTGTATGTTTATGTTTATTAGGATCCCCATCATTAGTCATCATCCATACGTGTTGATTATTCTTCCTGGGGTTCACAGATATACATATACAAATATGAAACATTCAGTGTAAATCAGTCATATATCACATCCATAATCAATAGAAAATAAAACAAAAGGTCATAGGTGAATCCATTTCACCATACTGTACCCTAAAAAAAATAAACAGTTGCTGGGGCCGAGCTTCCTGTGTTGGCCGAGACTCTGGTCTCGTCAACACGCCTCAGTGCCGTGCCCCTCGTTTTAATAGATCCGAGTCATGAAGAAACTGTCCTGGGGTCTGTGCTCCTAGCGTCTCCCTCCCGCTGTCTGTACCTCGTAGGGCTGAGCGCCCAAAACGTTCGGACCTTTGTTCGTTATGTTGGCGTTTGAATTCTAAATCAACCTTCGAATTTTTTATAATTTTTTTTATATATTTATTTTGTATGCGTCTATTCATTCTGTTTAAACCAATGAGGTTTTTCTTCACAGTTGCAGATAAAGATGAGGCTACACTAATATTATAGTATTATACTATTTTATAATATATAACTTATCATAAAAATGTAAATAAAACATTTATCATAAATGATCTGCATCCGCTTGGCGCTCTGTGCTCCATCAAGGCGTCACCATCACTTTCGTACCAACCGTGCCCTTATTGGATTATTTATGTTGACGAAATGTATGAGTTATATTCATTAAAGAAAGGACATTTTATGAAAAGAAAATTCTAATTGATTTTTTTTGTGTAATTAAAAAACGAAGGTTCGAACGATCGTTCGAAAAACCCTGATGAAGTTCGAAGCCCAAAAACAGGCTTGTTGTTTTAATAGATCCGAGTCATGAAGAAACTGTCCTGGGATCTGTGCTCCTAGCGTCTCAAAGCGGAGTGTTTGGCCCCGGGGGACATGCATATTATTTACGTCACACGTGGCACCAATTAGCCACCTCTTGCGTGCGAAATATAAAATCAGTCAACTGCCAATCATTTTAGCTTTTTTCCATTTGTTACTTTAGTTTTGTATATTGTATATTTTGTATAGTGTTTGGTCTTTATTCTTTTTTCCTAGTGTATGAAGCACAATCTCAGGAGGCCCACACAGAACCAAACATTTCCCCGTCATGTACCTTATATTGTAACAAATAATATGTGCGGGGTCACGGTGGGTCAAACGCAGAGGTATTTTCATCGGCGACCCAATGCATGCGTGTGTTCCTGTGTGTCACCCATCTCGCACGTGTGTGTTCATCTGCATGACAAGTAAAGACTTCTGGAAATACAACCACAAAATAATAATGATAATAATAGATAGAAGGGGGGGGGGGGGGGGGGGGGGGTGGCGGGGGAGCACATTTCAGAAGCACAATAAAATTTTATGAGAATACCGTAGGCAAGAAAGGTGCTTTTTCTCTGGATGAATCTTTATTACCGTTTGTTTAGAAAGACACCATGTTGCAGCATCGTGAGCCCTCTTTGGGCTTCCTGTTCGGCTTCTAACCATCGCCGCCTCTCCACCTGCTGCCCGTGGAGGTCTGCTGTGAACTACTGTTGAGTGTGGACCCTTCCTGACCCGCATGCTTAAACTAATGTTCATTAGAAAAATATATATATTAAATTGTGCAACAACGGTGCACTTTTCAACGTGGAGGGTAGTAGAGATCCGGTGATGCAGAGGGGAGAGCCTTTTGCCGTATTCGCCTCGCCGCCATCTTGCTACGAGGGGCGCACTTCCGTGTTTTTCTTCTTCTTGGAAACACGAAAACTACGGCGGTGAAAAGCAACGGGAGTCAGGTGATCGTGAGCTTTATGAGTCCAACGGTGTCCATCGTCATCTGCCTGGCGTTCTGACTACAAATGGTTAACCCCTTCACTACCACACTACAGATGGTTAACAGTCTGTAGTGTGGTAGTGAAAGGTTAACCGTCTGTAGTGTGGTAGTGAAAGGGTTAACCTTCTGTAGTGTGGTAGTGAAAGGTTAACCTTCTGTAGTGTGGTAGTGAAAGGTTAACCTTCTGTAGTGTGGTAGTGAAAGGGTTAACCTTCTGTAGTGTGGTAGTGAAAGGTTAACCTTCTGTAGTGTGGTAGTGAAAGGGTTAACCTTCTGTAGTGTGGTAGTGAAAGGTTAACCTTCTGTAGTGTGGTAGTGAAATGTTAACCTTCTGTAGTGTGGTATTGAAAGGGTTAACAGTCTGTAGTGTGGTAGTGAAAGGTTAACCTTCTGTAGTGTGGTAGTGAAAGGGTTAACAGTCTGTAGTGTGGTAGTGAAAGGTTAACCTTCTGTAGTGTGGTAGTGAAAGGGTTAACCCTTTGTCATGTGGCAGTGAAAGGTTAACCTTCTGTAGTGTGGTAGTGAAAAGGTTAACCATTTGTCATGTGGCAGTGAAAGGGTTAACCTTCTGTAGTGTGGTAGTAAAAGGGGTAACCTTCTGTAGTGTGGTAGTGAAAGGGTTAAGCTTTAAAAAGGTGCTGTAAGTGGCATTTTAGTTTTGTTAAAATAATTTATCTAGGGTTCTCTCTCCCGATTGGATAAATTGGCAAGGGATACCAGAACATTTATTATCTGTTTACTGCAGAGCAGGAGGGACTGAGAGACCCATGTTACTGACCAGACACTCTATATCAGTGATGGCTGTTTACTGCAGAGTGGAGGGACTGGGAGACCCATGTTACTGACCAGACACTCTATATCAGTGATGACTGTTTACTGCAGAGCAGGAGGGACTGGGAGACCCATGTTACTGACCAGACACTCTATATCAGTGATGGCTGTTTACTGCAGAGTGGAGGGACTGGGAGACCCATGTTACTGACCAGACACTCTATATCAGTGATGGCTGTTTACTGCAGAGCGGAGGGACTGGGAGACCCATGTTACTGACCAGACACTCTATATCAGTGATGGCTGTTTACTGCAGAGTGGAGGGACTGGGAGACCCATGTTACTGACCAGACACTCTATATCAGTGATGGCTGTTTACTGCAGAGCAGGAGGGACTGAGAGACCCATGTTACTGACCAGACACTCTATATCAGTGATGGCTGTTTACTGCAGAGTGGAGGGACTGGGAGACCCATGTTACTGACCAGACACTCTATATCAGTGATGGCTGTCGGAATGTAGTTACTTAACACGTATTCTAACAAAGAAATAGCACTTACAGCATATTTGACACCAAAATTGACCAGGCACCTCCGTACGTTCGTACATCAAATTGCATCAAACTCGACCAAATCGGGCGACAAAGTGAATAAGGCAAATAATATTAGAGACGTTTTATCTCTATGTGTGGGGGGGGGGGGGGGTCTTCCTTGCTCCCATGGTGACAAACAGGAAGTCAAGTCAGCAACAGGCTCACTTCCTGTACTGCTCCATACAGAGGGGGCCTACAGAGAGGTGTAGTGGTTACTTCCTGGTCTATAGGGAGGTGTAGTGGTTACTTCCTGGTCTATAGGGAGGTGTAGTGGTTACTTCCTGGTCTACAGGGAGGTGTAGTGGTTACTTCCTGGTCTATAGGGAGGTGTAGTGGTTACTTCCTGGTCTATAGGGAGGTGTAGTGGTTACTTCCTGGTCTATAGGGAGGTGTAGTGGTTACTTCCTGGTCTATAGGGAGGTGTAGTGGTTACTTCCTGGTCTATAGGGAGGTGTAGTGGTTACTTCCTGGTCTATAGGGAGGTGTAGTGGTTACTTCCTGGTCTATAGGGAGGTGTAGTGGTTACTTCCTGGTCTACAGGGAGGTGTAGTGGTTACTTCCTGGTCTATAGGGAGGTGTAGTGGTTACTTCTATCTAGGTCGTCCTCGGACGGGCCCTCCATCGGTGCTTCCAGTCATCCCGATCCTCCATGCATCTGGCTAGCTCGCCGGTGCTTTCTGTTCCCACATCTCTCCTGAGTACGTCCACATAGGTTAACGTGGGACGTCCTCGTGATCGATGCCCGTGTGTTGGTTCCCACAGTACAAGTTTGCTGGTTGGCATCTCATGGTGTCTCTGGCAGTGACCTGCCAGCCTCATTCTCCTGACTGCCACTTTATCGCTCACCTTTAGCACCCCCCCATACAAGTTTGCATTAGTGACATGCTCATCCCTGTTGATGTTGAGCACCACACGCATCATTCTGGTGTAGCACCCATCCAAGGACTTCTGCAGGGTGGGCTTCAAGGTCCAGCATTCACTGCCATACAAAAGGACAGACTCAACTGTTGCATGAAAGAAGTTGAGCTTGATTTGACGGGGGAGGTTGGATTTCCACACACTGGTCATGCCGTTCAGAGCCCTCCACGCAAGTGCCTTCCTCACTTTATATACTTCCTGGTCTATAGGGAGGTGTAGTGGTTACTTCCTGGTCTATAGGGATGTGTAGTGGTTACTTCCTGGTCTACAGGGAGGTGTAGTGGTTACTTCCTGGTCTATAGGGAGGTGTAGTGGTTACTTCCTGGTCTATAGGGAGGTGTAGTGGTTACTTCCTGGTCTATAGGGAGGTGTAGTGGTTACTTCCTGGTCTATAGGGAGGTGTAGTGGTTACTTCCTGGTCTATAGGGAGGTGTAGTGGTTACTTCCTGGTCTATAGGGAGGTGTAGTGGTTACTTCCTGGTCTACAGGGAGGTGTAGTGGTTACTTCCTGGTCTATAGGGAGGTGTAGTGGTTACTTCCTGGTCTATAGGGAGGTGTAGTGGTTACTTCCTGGTCTATAGGGAGGTGTAGTGGTTACTTCCTGGTCTATAGGGAGGTGTAGTGGTTACTTCCTGGTCTACAGGGAGGTGTAGTGGTTACTTCCTGGTCTATAGGGAGGTGTAGTGGTTACTTCCTGGTCTACAGGGAGGTGTAGTGGTTACTTCCTGGTCTATAGGGAGGTGTAGGTGGTTACTTCCTGGTCTACAGGGAGGTGTAGTGGTTACTTCCTGGTCTACAGGGAGGTGTAGTGGTTACTTCCTGGTCTATAGGGAGGTGTAGTGGTTACTTCCTGGTCTACAGGGAGGTGTAGTGGTTACATCATTGCTGTTTCCGGCAGGTCCACCATCTTGAAAACGCAATGAAGGCACGACAACGCCTCTACTTCCTCAGGCGCCTAAGGAAGTTCCAAGTCAGCCAGAAGATCCTTAAGAACTTCTACTCATGTACAATAGAGAGCATCTTGACCGGCAACATCACCTCCTGGTTTGGGAATAGCACTGCAAAAGACCAAAGCAGACTACAAAGAGTGACACGTTCAGCCGAACGCACAATTGGAGGGGGGCTCCCCACCCTCCAGAACATTTACTACAAGCGTTGCAAGGGCAAGGCTAAGAGAATCATTAAAGACTCCAGTCACCCGAACAACTGCCTCTTCGAACTGCTGCGGTCAGGCAAGCGATACAGGAGTCTCAAGGCGAGCACAGAAAGACTCAGAAGTAGCTTCTATCCCCAGGCCATCAGGCTGCTAAACGAACAATGAATGAACACTACACAACAACAACCACCAAACGCACATAGCACACACATCCACACGCACACACCCACTTTAAACAAACACACTGTAGCACCCACTCCACACACTTTATAGCACACACCCACTTTAAACAAACACACTGTAGCACCCACTCCCCACACTTTATATTTATGGATGAAGGATTGCACTACAACTCGTACACCTTACTGTAAATTGTACCTAAAATTGTACCTCATCCCATTTCTGCTTTGCACTAGATAGTACTGTACATTAGTACACTGCATAGTATTGTGTATTGTATATTATATGGTAACTCAGAACATTGTACATATGTCTATACCGAACACTGTGACCTCATTTTCTTCTTCTAAATTCATGCTATATTATGTCATTATGTTATTTGATACTATCTTGTCTAGCACAGTCTCTGGAGCGTAACAGTAAGAAGCATTTTGTATGAAAGTATTCTGTACTTCTGTATGACAACTATTAAAGAACTTGAACTTGAACTTTCCCCATTGCCCATTTCTAAATCGTCTCGTTTAAAACAAATAAAGCGTGAACATTTGCATGGTGTACCTTTCTGTGCGTATTCATCCACAATCTATAGCTCAACATGAAAATATTCGCAATTAATCGTAAAAAATAAATAAATTGCAGAATTTTATTTCAACCAAAAATGTTTAAACAATAATGTTAGTGATAGAAGGGGACTCATTTTGTGCAAAATGGAAAGCTTTCCAATGTTTATGAGGCAGAATTGTTACAATAGCCGATAATCCATTTTCCCAATGATAACTCCCTATACGGGTGGACCTCGCGGGCGCTCCAGAGTGACGTCAGACTACACCTCCCTATAGGGGTGGACCTCGCGGGCGCTCCAGAGTGACGTCAGACTACACCTCCCTATAGGGGTGGACCTCGCGGTCCAGAGTGACGTCAGACTACACCTCCCTATACGGGTGGACCTCGCGGGCGGTCCAGAGTGACGTCAGACTACACCTCCCTATACGGGTGGACCTCGCGGGCGCTCCAGAGTGACGTCAGACTACACCTCCCTATAGGGGTGGACCTCGCGGGCGGTCCAGAGTGACGTCAGACTACACCTCCCTATACGGGTGGACCTCGCGGGCGCCCCAGAGTGACGTCGGACTACACCTCCCTATGTTACACATGTACTTCAGCATTCACCTCCTCACAGCTTTCACACGCCTGTGTTTGCATCCGCGTGTGTGGTTCGTGTTTTGCTCTTTTCTTCGTGTGTGTGTGTTTGTTTACATGTGTCTATTCATATATGCAATAATAGATACGATCAGATTGCACTTAACACATTGTGTGCCAACGACGATAAATCTCGTTGTTGGCCGCCATGTGTTGTGTGCCAACAACGCGAAATCTCGTTATTTAATCGTTATTTCTTTTATTAGCGATATCCATTCATTTTTCATCCATCCAGCCTCACATTATCATTGGGACTGTCTCTGAGCTCGAAAAAGGCAAATCCCGCCCCCTATCGTCTCCCGGATGGTATTGCACCCATTGGAATGGACTCAATGGAAATGCATGAAGAAAAAAAATCGGGATTCCACATTTGACTTCTGAGCCATGTAACCTGAGACTATTGCATTCATTGAGGCAACCGAAAGCAGCGTGGATTATCTGTTTCGAGGTCTAACGTTGGATCAATAAACGGGATCGATATTTGGAATGGCGATCAGGAATTGGAATAATCTTTTTGCAGAACATCTGATCTGAGATAAGGAATCTATTTTACCAGTTTTGGGGTAATCAGATCCCTCTAAACACTGTGATAGACCCTCTAAACACTGTGACAGACCCTCTAAACACTGTGACAGACCCTCTAAACACTGTGATAGACCCGACAAACACTGTGACAGACCCTCTAAACACTGTGATAGACCCTCTAAACACTGTGATAGACCCTCTAAACACTGTGATAGACCCTCTAAACACTGTGATAGACCCTCTAAACACTGTGATAGACCCTCTAAACACTGTGACAGACCCTCTAAACACTGTGATAGACCCTCTAAACACTGTGACAGACCCTCTAAACACTGTGATAGACCCTCTAAACACTGTGATAGACCCGACAAACACTGTGATAGACCCTCTAAACACTGTGATAGACCCGACAAACACTGTGATAGACCCTCTAAACACTGTGATAGACCCGACAAACACTGTGATAGACCCTCTAAACACTGTGATAGACCCGACAAACACTGTGATAGACCCTCTAAACACTGTGTTTGTCGGGTCTGTCACAGTGTTTAGAGGGTCTGTCACAGTGTTTAGAGGGTCTGTCACAGTATTTAGAGGGTCTGTCACAGTGTTTAGAGGGATGTTTTTTTCACATATTTCACAACGTGTGTGTGTGTGTGGCTGTGTGTGCGTGTATGACGTTAGCACTGACCAGGTCATGGATAATCGATTTTTCAGCCCGCTTCTCTAGCGTGCATAAGTACACATATACTATCGATAATCTAGCGTTTATTTGAAAACGATTCATAAATAGGCAGAAAAATGACAACGTGTTTTGTGTATTCCAGTAAATGGCTATTTTCACGGATTTTTCTGGAATCACTAGAAATCTTCAAAACTATACTCGTATTCAAAACAGTATAAAACGCAAATGTACCGATGAAAAAACAATCCGTTTCGTACATGTTGACTGCAAGCAAGTCATTGATAAGCGACGGGCGTATTAGACACATAGGCCATAATTTAAGATATAGTTTATGCGTTCGCAAATGTGCTCGCCCTCTCATTGACTAGAGGGGTGGCATCCAAGCGATAAATATAGCGCACCCCCTGTGTGTTAAGAGCAACGATTGAATTCTGTACACAAAATATGTTAAATTGTTTCTCTCTCTCTCTCTTCTCTCCAAATAAATATTGGTCCGTTCTCAATCGGCATGCAGAGCGATTTCCTGACACAAAAAATCACACAGACGTCTTTCTCACACCCGTCCCGTCGCTTTACTTTCTCTCGCTCTCTCTCTCTCTCTTCCTCGCTCCGCCACGCTAGACTTACTTCAAAACCATCCGCTTGAGTGACATCATCATTCCATACCACATGGCCCGCTCCATCATGCGTGGCCTGGACACACTGGACATACTGTACATACATAGTAAACAGATTCCCCCAGGAGGCAGAGGCCATTTTGTTTCTTTTGTTTCTTTTTAAAACCGTGATACACGACTAAGCGACGTCACAGACACACGACGGCAACATCGACGACGACGACAGACGGGTACCATGGTAACCGTAACCGACCCGGGAAAAAGCACAGCATCTCCGTGCCCGCGTGTGTCTTTTACACACGTGTGTGAGAATAAAGTAAAGTAATCCCTTGTGCTTCGCCGAGAGACAAAAATACCACAAAATATACACGTTAAAAAAGAAAACACCTCCACTCGCATGCCGACGGGAATTAGTAATAATAATAACAGTCTCGACAGCCGACAGGTTGTAGAAAATACAAATGTGTTTTTATGGAAGTTTTTCTCGCGTGACCTTTCACAGTATCAACAACAGTGGGTTCACTTTCTGCCGCCGCGCTCCACAGGCGTCACAACATACAGGATGATTAGCATCACAAGAGTCCGCGTGGGCGTTGTGTTTAGCTTAGTCCCAGTCTAGCTTTGTGCAGAGTAAATCTCCAGTAATCCACACACACACACACACACACACACACACACACACACACACACACTCACTCACACACACACGGGACACAAACATGCACATACACACACTCAGTACCTATATATGGCGCGAGCGAGCGACCGCAAGAAAACAACGACAGGTCCTCCCCGCTCGGCGTTACGTTACGTCCTTGTTGATCACAAGTCTTTATTATTATTGCTTCATCTTCACACCACGTCTCTGCGCCCCGCAAGGAGAAGGGGAATGTTTTGTCCATTTAGTTGTTTTTTCTTCTCTTCTTGCAGCACCAAAAAAATATATAAAAAAAAGCTAGCTTCTGTGTCCATGATTTGCACAAAAACAACGGTGCGACGCTTCTTCACAGGCGACAGAAAAACAACAATTATATCCTTAAAGGTGATGTAAGGCAACAGGACACGGCTTCCCTTCCCTCAGACTCACATGTTCAGACACAGAGAAAAATATATATCTACCAAAGACTGACCACCTCAATGGCCGCCGGCGTTATTCAATAAATAATAAGAAACGTTGTGTAGCGAGAGAGAGAGAGAGAGAGAGAGAGAGAGAGAGAGCGTCTGGGTATCAGTCCAGCGCGTCCCTCTCCTCTCTCCGCGCCCGCTGTCCCTTCTCTCTCTCTCGTGGCGTCGCCCGTCCAGGCGAGTCGTCCCGCTACACGTTGGAGACGCCGCCGCTGCTGGTCGTCACCACGTCGCGCGCCTGGCGGATCCCGTACAGCCACTTGATGACGCGGGCGTTCCTCTCGATGACGGAGATGCCGTACGGCACCCGCTCGTTGGCCGCGGCCAGCCCAGCGTCCTCCTCCTCCCCCTCCCCCTCCCCCCTTGCCGCGGCCGCGAGGGCGCACTCGGAGCTGGGCGTACTGACGCTGCGCAGCTTGGACACGGACACGATGTCGGAGTTGGCCCGCCCCGCCGTGAAGCGCTCCACGCCGCCCAGGCCTTCCACCTCGCGGGGGTCCAGCCCGCAGTAGTTGAAGAAGCGCTCCAGGTCGGCCGTGGCGCGCGAGTAGCGGTCGCTCAGGTCCGACTTGGAGCGGTGGAGCGCCGGGTGCTGCTTGCGGGCCGAGCCGCCGCCGGTCCTGGAGCCCCGGGTGCTGCTGGCGTTGGAGAGGCGGGTGAAGGCGGGCGAGGCGGGCGGCGGGATGCCCACCACGCCCACCACGGCCGCCGCCGCGCGGAGCAGCATGGGGCTGTGCGGCAGGAAGGCCGGGGGGAGCGGCGCCGGGAGCGGGTGGCTGGTGGTGACGTGGGGCTGGAGGTTCTGATGGGGCGGCGGTGGGGGCGGGGCCTGGGGCTGGGCCACCTGGGGCTGGGCGAGGGCGGCGGGCCGGGGCTTGAGCGGGGGCTTCAGCGGCGCCCTCTGGGGCCTCCGGAGCTCCGCCTGCGGCCGAACGTCCACCCGCCGCACCGTCACGCAGTTGGGCGAGGAGCCGTAGGGCGTGGGGGGCAGCGCCGTGCCGCGGGGGCACCGGGCCGGGACGGGCGGCGGGCGACGGCAGGGCTCGGCCGGGGGGCTCTGCTGAAGGTTGTTGTTGTTGTTGTTGAGCGCGGAGGAGGTGCAGGAGGAGGTGGAGGAGGAGGTGTTGGTGCCGCAGGGCCGCAGGTTGTTGAGCAGCCGCCCGCTCCGCTCCGCCTCCCGCTCCGACAGGCCGCTGCCCACGCTCTTGGCCCCCGACGACGGGGAGGAGGCGGAGGGCGAGGAGGGGGCGGGCGAGGGGGAGGAGCTGGGGACGGGCGAGGGGGAGGAGCCGGGGGGGAGGGGGCCCACGTCGCACACGTTGTTGATCAGGTTGTTGAGGGTCTCCAGGTTGAGGGCGGGGCCCCGCCGGCCCCCCAGCCCGTCCCGTCCCCCGTTCTCCGCGTCGGCCGGCCGCCGGGGCACCTTGCGGGCGGGCGGCGCCGTGATGCGGCACTGGAACATCATGCCGGGCGAGAGGAGGGGCTTGCGGATGATGGGCGGCTTGACGGGCGACTGCCGGGTGAGCGCCACCTGGTGGCTCTTCACGTACTTGGCCTTGTCGGCCTCCAGGCGCTCCACGGCGCTGAGCTTGCGGCTCCCTGGCTCCACCTGGTGGCGCAGGCGGAAGTAGTCGGGGCCCTTGTTGAGCAGGCGGAAGGGCATGGCGGAGGTGAAGGGCACGGCCCCCTGGGGCCTCAGGGTCTCCACGGGCATCCTGGGAGGTCTGAGAGAGAGAGAGAGAGGGAGAGGGGGGGAGAGAGGGAGAGAGGGAGGGGGAGAGGGGGGGAGAGAGAGAGAGGGAGGGAGAGGGAGAGAGAGATTATTTGATTATTATTTGAGAGATTACTTGAGCATGGTGACTGATCAACAACTAAAAAGAACCTTGACAAAATACAGACTGAGTGAGCACAGCCTCGCTGTTGAAAAGGGGAGGCACAGGAAAACATGGCTCCCTGCAGAGCAAAGGCTGTGCTGTCATTGCACCCTCAGTGAGCCTGAAACTGAGTGGCACTTCCTCACCAAATGTGAAAAATATAAAGATATTAGAGAAACGCATTTTAAAAAATTTGAATTAATAAAAAAAAAGGCTTTCTCGCACTACCAGATACAGAAAAACTACCAGTCCTACTAGGGGATAATAAAAAAAAAAAATTGATTATACTTTTTTTTTTTTTTTTTCAATAGTCGACTAACGGGAAAAAAAAGGATTATACTTTTATTTATTTTTTACCAATAGTCGACTAACGGGAAATGTTGGCCAATCATAGTCGACCATCCAAATCCTTAGTCGGGGACAGCCCTAGTACATTGTGATAATCATAAATGCATTTGTACACAAATATACATATCTGTAAAGAATTAACCTCAGACACAGTCAGAATGTTTAGTTTCTTGAAAAGAGGAGCAGATGTGAGATCTGAGAGGGTTGGGGGGGGGGAATCGAGTCTCCTTGGTGCTGAACAACTAAACATGACGTAAGAGAGGGTTGTGGACAGTGAGAGAGATAGAAAGTCACAGAGACAAAGATATAGTCTTATCAGCCATAGAAGTGAGAACTGTCTCCTTGGTGCTAAACAACAAAACATGACACGAGAAAGGCACAGAGAGAGAGAGAGAGAGAGAGAGAGAGAGAGAGAGAGAGAGAGAGAGATGACATGAGAAAGGCAGAGAGAGAGAGGGGGCAGAGAGAGAACTAGGAAGATACCCACTAATCATCTAAATCCAAAAAAATAGCATTTAAATTCTATAATCACCTAAAAGAAAGTGACCCAGACACACTCTCACCTATAGAGAGACCCTTGAGAGATGCCCACTCAGCCAGATTGTTCTGGGACTCTGCTCACAAACACAAGCAGAGCCACCAGACAGAAACCACACTGGACTAAATCAAATTATAAGAAAACAAAAAGAAAACGATCTGACACATTGGAAAGAATCAACCCAAAACCAGAGCAAATTGAAATGCTATTTGGCCCTAAACAGAGAGTACACAGTGGCAGAATACCTGAGCACTGTGACTGACCCAAAACTAAGAAAATCCTTGACTAGGTACAGACTCAGCGAGCACAGCCTAGCCATCGAGAAAGGCCGCCATAGGCAGACCTGGCTCCCAAGAGAAGACAGACTGTGCACCCACTGCACACAAGAAGAGGTGGAAACCGAGCTCCACTTCTTAACAACCTGCCCAATATACCAAGACATCAGAGACATATACTTCAACCTGCCCACTATACCAAGACATCAGAGACATATACTTCAACCTGCCAACTATACCAAGACATCAGAGACATATACTTCAACCTGCCCACTATACCAAGACATCAGAGACATATACTTCAACCTGCCCACTATACCAAGACATCAGAGACATATACTTCAACCTGCCCACTATACCAAGACATCAGAGACATATACTTCAACCTGCCCACTATACCAAGACATCAGAGACATATACTTCAACCTGCCCACTATACCAAGACATCAGAGACATATACTTCAACCTGCCCACTATACCAAGACATCAGAGACATATATTTCAACCTGCCCACTATACCAAGACATCAGAGTCATATACTTCAACCTGCCCACTATACCAAGACATCAGAGACATATACTTCAACCTGCCCACTATACCAAGACATCAGAGACATATACTTCAACCTGCCCACTATACCAAGACATCAGAGACATATACTTCAACCTGCCCACTATACCAAGACATCAGAGACATATATTTCAACCTGCCCACTATACCAAGACATCAGAGACATATACTTCAACCTGCCCACTATACCAAGACATCAGAGACATATACTTCAACCTGCCCACTATACCAAGACATCAGAGACATATACTTCAACCTGCCCACTATACCAAGACATCAGAGACATATACTTCAACCTGCCCACTATACCAAGACATCAGAGACATATACTTCAACCTGCCCACTATAACAAGACATCAGAGACTAAGGCTAAGAGAATCATTAAAGACTCCAGTCACCCGAACAACTGCCTCTTTGAACTGCTGCGGTCAGGCAAGCGATACCGGAGTCTCAAGGCGAACACAGAAAGACTCAGAAGAAGCTTCTATCCCCAGGCCATCAGGCTGCTAAACGAACAATGAACACTACACAACAACAACCACCAAACGCACACAGCAAACACATCCACACGCACACACTCACTTTAAACAAACACACTGTAGCACCCACTCCACACACTTTATAGCACACACCCACTTTAAACAAACACACTGTAGCACCCACTCCCCACACTTTATATTTATTGATGAAGGATTGCACTACAACTCGTACACCTTACTGTAAATTGTACCTAAATTGTACCTCATCCCATTTCTGCTTTGCACTATATAGTACTGTACATTAGTACACTGCATAGTATTGTATATTATATGGTAACTCAGAACATTGTACATATGTCCATACCGAACACTGTGACCTCATTTTCTTTTCTTCTTCTAAATGACATGCTATACTATGTTATTTGATACTATCTTGTCTAGCACAGTCTCTGGAGCGTAACAGTAAGAAGCATTTTGTATGAAAGTATTCTGTACTTCTGTATGACAACTATTAAAGAAACTTGAAACTATACTTCAACCTGCCCACTATACCAAGACATCAGAGACATATACTTCAACCTGCCCACTATACCAAGACATCAGAGACATATACTTCAACCTGCCCACTATACCAAGACATCAGAGACATATACTTCAACCTGCCCCCTGTACCAAGACATCAGAGACATATACTTCAACCTGCCCACTATACCAAGACATCAGAGACATATACTTCAACCTGCCCACTATACCAAGACATCAGAGACATATACTTCAACCTGCCCACTATACCAAGACATCAGAGACATATACTTCAACCTGCCCACTATACCAATACATCAGAGACATATACTTCAACCTGCCCACTATACCAAGACATCAGAGACATATACTTCAACCTGCCCACTATACCAAGACATCAGAGACATATACTTCAACCTGCCCACTATACCAAGACATCAGAGACATATACTTCAACCTGCCCACTATACCAAGACATCAGAGACATTATACTTCAACCTGCCCACTATACCAAGACATCAGAGACATATACTTCAACCTGCCCACTATACCAAGACATCAGAGACATATACTTCAACCTGCCCACTATACCAAGACATCAGAGACATATACTTCAACCTGCCCACTATACCAAGACATCAGAGACATTATACTTCAACCTGCCCACTATACCAAGACATCAGAGACATATACTTCAACCTGCCCACTATACCAAGACATCAGAGACATATACTTCAACCTGCCCCACTATACCAAGACATCAGAGACATTATACTTCAACCTGCCCACTATACCAAGACATCAGAGACATATACTTCAACCTGCCCACTATACCAAGACATCAGATATATACTTCCCACAAATTGCAAACACCCAAAGAGACTTTTAAAACATGGCAAATAACGCACAACTCCCATATCCACTGGGAGAAATAGAACAATGTGCAAACACAGCAGCAAGATTTGTGAGCTGCTGTGACAAGAAG
>NC_140168.1:2659774-2662012 GCF_963971535.1 Notolepis coatsorum
TTAGTGGTCTACACGCCTCACATTTTTTGGGGCGCTACTACTACTCTCTCTCTCTCCTCATATCCTACTACTCTCTCTCTCCTCCCACTCTACTATACTCTCTCTCTCCTCCCACTCTACTACTACTCTCTCTCTCCTCAATCCTACAACTCTCGTCTCTCCTCCACTCTACTATACTCTCTCTCTCCTCCCACTCTACTACTACTCTCTCTCTCCTCATATCCTACTACTCTCTCTCTCCTCCCACTCTACTATACTCTCTCTCTCCTCCCACTCTACTACTACTCTCTCTCTCCCTCCCACTCTACTACTTTCTCTCTCTCCTCCCACTCTACTACCTCTCTCTCTCCTCATATCCTACTACTCTCTCTCTCCTCCCACTCTACTACTCTCTCTCTCCTCATATCCTACTACTCTCTCTCTCCTCCCACTCTACTACTCTCTCTCTCCTCCCACTCTACTACTCTCTCTCTCTTCCTCCCACTCTACTACTCTCTCTCTCCTCCCACTCTACTCTCTCTCTCTCCTCCCACTCTACTCTCTCTCTCCTCCCACTCTACTACTCTCTCTCCTCCCACTCTACTACTCTCTCTCTCTCCTCCCACTCTACTACTCTCTCTCTCTCCTCCCACTCTACTACTCTCTCTCTCTCCTCCCACCTCTACTACTCTCTCTCTCCTCCCACTCTACTACTCTCTCTCTCTCCTCCCACTCTACTACTCTCTCTCTCTCTCCTCCCACTCTACTACTCTCTCTCTCTCCTCCCACTCTACTACTCTCTCTCTCTCCTCCCACTCTACTACTCTCTCTCTCTCCTCCCACTCTACTACTCTCTCTCTCTCCTCCCACTCTACTACTCTCTCTCTCTCCTCCACTCTAACTACTACTCTCTCTCCTCCCACTCTAACTACTCTCTCTCTCTCCTCCCACTCTACTACTCTCTCTTTCCACATGTCTCAACACCTGATTACTACACTCCCTCTCTCTCTATCTATCTTGTTGCGACTTCAGTTCCCCAACATCCCTCCCTCCCTCCCTCCCTCCCTCCCTCCCTCCTCCCTCCCTCTCTCTCCCTCTCTTGGTTTCAGAGGAATGGAGAGAATGTACCACTGCCCAGACATGCCCTCTTCCCTCATCCCTCTCTTCATCCTTGATTTCCACATGTACTCAAAGACCCATTCAACCCCCCCCCCTCCCCCCAAGCCCCCTTCTCTACACCACTCCCCATGCCCCCCCCGCCCACCCTCCATTTACACCATTACAAACTAGTGTTACATCATGTGCAGAGTCTGCAGACTCGTCTCTTTCCTCCTCTCCTCCTCCTCCTCCTCCTCCTCCTCCTCCTCCTCCTCCTCCTCCTCCTCACCATCATCATATCCATCCACACTTTTAATTAGTCTTTTATAGCTGTCTTCAGTGCCGTTTCCCTCAACAACACGTGACCCTGTTTTCTCTTTCTTTCTTTCTCTCTCTCTTCACCCTCTCCTCTCTCCTCTCTCTCTTCACCTCCTCTCTCTCGCTCTCTCTCTTTCACCCTCTCCCTCGCTCTCTTTCACCCTCTCCTCTCTCTCTCTCTTTCACCCTCTCCTCTCTCTCTCTCTTTCACCATCTCCTCTCTCCTCTCTCTCTCTCTTTCCCCCTCTCCCTCTCTCTCCTCTTTCACCCTCTCCTCTCACTTCTCTCTCTCTTTCACCCTCTCATCTCTCTCTTTCACCCTCTCCTCTCTTTCTCTTTCACCCTCTCCTCTCTCCCTCTCTCTCTTTCTACCCTCCCCTCTCTCTCTTTCACCCTCTCCTCTCTCTCTTTCACCCTCTCCTCTCTCCCTCTCTCTTTCACCCTCTCCTCTCTCTCTTTCACCCTCTCCTCTCTCTTTTTCACCCTCTCCTCTCTCCTCTCTCTTTCACCCTCCCCTCTCTCTCTTTCCCCTCTCCACTCTCACCTCTCCCTCTTTCACCTCTCCTCTCTCACCCTCTCTCTTTCACCCTCCTCTCCCCTCTCTCTCTTTCACCTCTCCTCTCTCACCCTCTCTCTCTCTCTTTCACCCTCTCCTCTCTCTTCTCACCCTCTCCCTCTTTCACCCTCTCCTCTCTCCTCTTCACCTCTCTCTTTCACCCTCTCCTCTCTCACCCTCTCTCTCTCTTCACCCTCTCCTCTCTCACCCTCTCTCTCTTTCACCCTCTCCCTCTCTCACCCTCTCTCTCTCTTTCACCCTCTCTCTCCTCTCTCTCTCTCACCCCT
>NC_140168.1:2664712-2669712 GCF_963971535.1 Notolepis coatsorum
GACAGGCTGTGGTGGACTTATACACACACACACACACACACACACACACACACACACACACACACACACACACACACACACACACACACACACACACACACACACACACACACACACACACACACACACACACACATATCCAGGCACACAAATACACACACACACATATATATGCAGGCACACAAATACACATGAAAGCACACACACACAAACATGCAGCAGTTTTCACCTGAATATTTAAGGCTGATTATGCAGACGCAGGTTCGAATCCTGGTCGGGGCAAAGCCTGTCATACATTATCAAAAGATAAACAGCTATGTTGAATCAATAAACATGAATATCACTATGTTGCACAGCTCATCATTCCCTAATAAATTGACAATGCACCACGATGCACCTGCTTGTTGTTTTTCTACTCTGGTAACAAAAGAAGTTGTGGATGTTGACAGAGTTGAATGTCCAGGCTGCGGCTGATGTGGTTTGTAAGGTTTACTGTCCAAAGCAATGTATGGTTGAGAGCAGAACAGTTTGCGTCTTCCCTATTGCTCTACGTCAACACGCCTTCTGTTAAAAGGGCGACAGTGGCTCAGGAGGGAGAGAGCACTCATCCGGTAATCGGAAGGTTCCCGGTTAGATTCCCACTCCTCCTCCCGGGCAGCTTGTCGAAGTGTCCTTGAGCAAGACACTTAACCCCTAATTGCTCCCGATGAGCAGGTCGGCACCTTGCGTGGTCGCCTCCGCCGCCGGTGGGTGAATGTGAGGAACAAATTGTAAAGCGCTTTGGAGAAAAGCTGCTGTATAAATGCAGCCATTTAGCGTTTAAAAGGGCCGGGTCTCCCACCACCGCTGGAAGGGAACAGAGAAACGTGTGCCATTAGTCCCCCGTGGGGGAAAGTCCAGGGAAGTGAGCTAAATAAACAACGTTTCTGTAGGTAAACAGAGAGACGTGCTTCTGAAAGTTAACCCTCGGCGTCTCCCAACGGGCCCGTGGACGTGTGTTGCAGGACGCGTTACAGGACATGGTGCCCCCTGTACCCTGCCGTGTTGCCTGTATTGTTTTCCCCGGTACAGAACACACCCGAGTGGGTAGGAGGAACTGAGCCAATGGAGGGGCCCTCTTTGTGGGAGGAGTTATTCCACCCGCTGGCGTACATTTCACATTTAACCAGAGATGCCACAATGCAACACAATGGAGGACGTCGAGGCTACACAGTGCTTTTTCGTGGGCCTTTTTGCACAAAACTTGAAACTTGAACTTGGGGATGTTTGGTTCGTGGATTAACCGCGGTGCTTTCTCGTGGGGTGTTTGGTTCGTGGATTAACCGCGGTGCTTTCTCGTGGGGTGTTTGGTTCGTGGATTAACCGCGGTGCTTTCTCGTGGGGTGTTTGGTTCGTGGATTAACCGCGGTGCTTTCTAGTGGCCGCTTGGTTCGTGGATTAACCGCGGTGCTTTCTAGTGGCCGCTTGGTTCGTGGATTAACCGCGGTGCAACAACCATCAAATGCACACAGCACACACATCCACACGCACACACTCACTTTAAACAAACAACACACTGCAGCACCCACTCTCCACACTTTAGAACACCTAAAAACACGTTATATTTATATTTATTGGTAAAGGATTTGCACTACAACCCATACCTCAGTACACCTTACTGTAAATTGTACCTAAATTGTACCTCATCCCATTTCTGCTTTGCACTATATAGTATTGTATATTAGTACACTGCATAGTATATTGTATATTATATGGTAACTCAGTTACTTCTATTCTGCATCGAACATTGTACATATGTCTATACTGAACACTGTGACTTCTATTTTTACTATTTTTACATGCTATACTATTTTATTTTATTTCATACTTATCTTGTCTAGCACAGTCTCTGGAGCGTAACAGTAAGAAGCATTTTGTATAAAAGTATTCTGTACTTCTGTATGACAACTATTAAAGAAACTTGAAACTTGAACTTGGGGCGTTTGGTTCGTGGATTAACCGCGGTGCTTTCTCGTGGGCTGTTTGGTTCGTGGATTAACCGCGGTGCTTTCTCGTGGGCCGCTTGGTTCGTGGATTAACCGCGGTGCTTTCTCGTGGGCCGTTTGGTTCGTGGATTAACCGCGGTGCTTTCTCGTGGGCCGTTTGGTTCGTGGATTAACCGCGGTGCTTTCTCGTGGGCCGTTTGGTTCGTGGATTAACCGCGGTGCTTTCTCGTGGGCCGTTTGGTTCGTGGATTAACCGCGGTGCTTTCTGAGTGGAAGCGGCCCGAGTCGGATAGGAAGAGGGAGGACGGGAATATCTTCGACTCAAGTGAACGGACGCCCGTTGGCTTCGGTTCGCCTCTTTCGATTGATTATTTTGATGCGACTCAAACCGCAGATCAAATATGTATTAAGATCCGGCGATTGCGTATCCTATTTCTTGCCTAAAATGTTGTCAGAGACGTATTTGAGTGAACCGTTTAGGTGGTTGGATTCCATCATTCCCATACTTCCCCCAGAGACGGACTGGTAGTTATTGTTATTAGTTCATTCATTACATTTATATAGCGCTTTTCTAGACACTCAAAGCGCTCCGCACAATGTAGGGTGGAAATGGCCTCCTTCACCACCACTGGTAGCACCGAACCTTGGGCTACGCAGGCTCAATGACTACCATACACTGGCACCAGGCACACATCACACTACACACTGACTACCATACACTGGCACCAGGCACACATCACACTACACACTGACTACCATACACTGGCACCAGACACACATCACACTACACACTGACTACCATACACTGGCACCAGACACACATCACACTACACACTGACTACCATACACTGGCACCAGGCACACATCACACACTACACACTGACTACCATACACTGGCACCAGACACACATCACACTACACACTGACTACCATACACTGGCACCAGGCACACATCACACTACACACTGACTACCATACACTGGCACCAGGCACACATCACACTACACACTGACTGCCATACACTGGCACCAGACACACATCACACTACACACTGACTACCATACACTGGCACCAGACACACAGCACACTACACACTGACTACCATACACTGGCACCAGGCACACATCACACTACACACTGACTACCATACACTGGCACCAGACACACATCACACTACACACTGACTACCATACACTGGTACCAGGCACACATCACACTACACACTGACTACCATACACTGGCACCAGGCACACAGCACACTACACAATGGCTGAACGGCTCAGGAGACAGGGATTGATAGACAATTAGGGGAAAGGGATGATTAGGTGGCCTTGATGTCAGAGACCTGATTGGGAATTGGGCCAGGAATGTTCACTATGCAATTGATGTAACATCAGACTAATAATGAACAGTGGTATTATAGACCACATTTTGAGCAGGAATCTAGAGTACTCCGAGGCAGACAGGGGCTCAGGGGGTTTCTCTATTGTCTGGGTACAGGGAGCGAGAGACTGTCGTATGGAATCTCTGGCGTTGACTCGCGAAAGCTTGCCGGTTCAACCACAAAGTTTAATCATGAAGTATTCAATTGTACAAGTACAATACCACTATGAGGCATGAAATATGCAAGGACACATTTTTAACCATGATGGCACATCGGAAATCGTTTTGACTTTTTGGATGCCGAGGGACCGACGCTAAAGTGCTCACTGAGAAAAAAACGTGTCGTGGCATTAGTGTGAGTGGGGGAGAAACCGCCTGGCCACCCCCCACCCCCCCCCCCCACCCCCCCCCCCCCCCCCCGTAAACACAGATGGTAGTTACTAGTTTACTCTCCTCTCCCATCTGCCCCTCTTCTCCTCATCCTCAGAATCAGAATGGTCTTTATACCTTTCACATACAATGAATGTGCTTTGGACGTTGCTGGTGCGACATTAGCGGACAGACATTAACAGACAGATAGACAGTCGAGCTGGTCAGACTAGAGGTGATGGCAGAGAGGGGGATGAGAAGGAAGCTGGCTGCTATCCTGGAGAACCCCTCCCACCCGCTCTACGACGAGCTAGTCAAGATGAGGAGCACGTTCAGTCACAGACTCATACCCCCCCCCGACACTCCACTACCCGCCTCGGCCAGTCCTTCATACCAGCGGCCATCAGGCTCCACAACAGTGGGCACTAGCGACTGCTGCCAAACATCCAACTACAACTACTAGGAACCTAAAAAGGACTAATACTACCGTATGCATACTGCACCTTATGTCTTATACTACAATAAAGTGGTGGAGTAAAATGAAATGAAATATGAGCTAAGTTAGGCACAATAGAATAATATATTTATGAAATAAAATATAGGCCAGGACTGTACGACTGTATAAGAGGTTGAATGAATACAATTATGTGGGATATAAACTAAATTGAGTATAGCTCAATAGATAGATATAGTACAATTATAAGTACAAAATAAAATAGGAATAGGAGTAGACCAGGGCTGTGCAACTGGGCAGATGTGGTCAATTATACAATTATATACACTAGTTAGAATGAAATAACAATACAGTGGGCAAGTATATAGTCCAGTAGGGTGTGTTAATGTCACACAGTGGGGGGGGGGGGGGTGTCAGTGAGGGTCCCGAGCCTTGTTGATGAGGCTCACTGCAGAGGGGAACAAACTGCAGTGTTTCCCATTAATTACCTAGACTGTGGCGGCCCCTGTCTAATTACTTAGTCCCGCCACAGTCTAATTACTTAGTCCCGCCACAGTTATATAATGAACAAAAATAAATGTAATAAAAAAAAAAAAAAAAAAAAATGTATATTTCTTTTTTTTTTATATTTTTTTTTTATATAAAGTTTGCCAATAGGGATGTATCAGTAGTATTGGCAGTGGTAGTAGTCGTAATAGTAATCCAGTATATTCTATTATTTTCTGAAAACAAGTTCAACACAGGTAACCACTTTTGCATCATTTCTTTGATGCTCAAATGTCTGCTCTAGTCCAGTGGTTCCCAATCCT